>NC_040016.1:25960764-25978662 GCF_000972845.2 Larimichthys crocea | reverse complement strand
GAAGAAGGAAGAAAAGAAGAAGAAGAAGAACGAAGAAAGAAGGAGAAGAAGAAGAAAAGAATAAGAAGGGGAAGAGAGAAGAAGAATAGAAAGAAGAAGAAGAAGGAGAAAGAGAAGCAGAAGAAGAAGAGCAGAAGAAGAGAAGAAGAAAGAAGAAGAGAAGAGAAGAAGAAGAGGAAGGAGAAGAAGGAAACAGAAGAAGAAAGAAGAGAAGGAGAATAGAAGACGGACGAAAGGCGGAAAGAAGGATAGAAGAAAGAAAGAAGAAAGAAGAAGAAAAAAGGAGAAGGAAGAAGAGAAGAAAGAAAGATAGACGTAAGAAAGAAAGAAGAAGAAGGAGAAGAAGAGGAGACGAAGTAAGAAGAAGACGAAGAAGGAGAAGGAGAATGAAGAAGAAGAAGAAGAGAGAAGAAAGAAGAAGAAGAAAGACGGAGAAGAGAAGAAGAGACGGAAGAAGAAGACAGAAAGAAGAAAGAAGAAGAAGAAGAAGAAGAAGAAGAAGGAGAAAAAGAAGAAGAAGAAGAAGGAGCCGAAGAAGAAGAAGAAGAAGAAGAAGAAGAAGAAGAAGAAGAAGAGGTTTTCAGGCTCAGCAGCTTCTATGGACATGATGGCAGAGGAGCAGAGAGTGAAGAGGACGCTGACGGAGGAAGCTAAGAAGAGGAAAGCTGAGAGGACTGGGACTTTTTTGCTTGCTCATACTTTATCTTCTTGAAGCTGACAACATGTCTGAACTTTTACTGCTGACACAAAATAATCAAACTTCAGTGGTAATAGTTCACTTCTTTCCAGAAAACACTGATCTGAAGACGGACTCTAATCGTGCAATGAAAGATTACTTCCTCTGTCACTGGAGGTGAGCTTCACATCTTGAAGCGATGCAGTAAGTATAAGATGAGGCGTTTCCACGGTGATTTCTCCTGCTGAATGATCACTTCAGGACTGATGCTTTTTGTCATGAACTGACTGAGGTTTTCATAAACAGCCCGTTAGGATTGTAATCCAGCGAGCTCCTCGTGTGATGTGATCGCTGATTTGTCTTACAGAGATCCTCAAACGCAGATCATTCCCCCACTGTTGTTTTTAGACAGGGAACTCTCAGGCAATCATAAATCATACTTTTCCTGTTCGAAGCAGAACAAGACGTCCCGCGCAGAAGCAATTCATCACGTTAATAAACATGTCATCACTGTGCTCTATCATGTAGATAGAGGAGTTCATCTGTAGATTTAAAGTGTTCAGATTAAAATGAACAGGAGGAATTCAATCTGTAAAAAATGTTTCTAAAAGCTCACCTGGATCTGTCTTCCTGCAGGTGAGTCTTTGTTTCATGTTAGAACAGCCAATCATCATCCAGGTCCCCAGCAGCCAATCATCATCCAGGTCCCCAGCAGCCAATCATCATCCAGGTCCCCAGCAGCCAATCATCATCCAGGTCCCCAGCAGCCAATCATCATCCAGGTCCCCAGCAGCCAATCATCATCCAGGTCCCCAGCAGCCAATCATCATCCAGGTCCCCAGCAGCCAATCATCATCCAGGTCCCCAGCAGCCAATCATCATCCAGGTCCCCAGCAGCCAATCATCATCCAGGTCCCCAGCAGCCAATCATCATCCAGGTCCCCAGCAGCCAATCATCATCCAGGTCCCCAGCAGCCAATCATCATCCAGGTCCCCAGCAGCCAATCATCATCCAGGTCCCCAGCAGCCAATCATCATCCAGGTCCCCAGCAGCCAATCATCATCCAGGTCCCCAGCAGCCAATCATCATCCAGGTCCCCAGCAGCCAATCATCATCCAGGTCCCCAGCAGCCAATCATCATCCAGGTCCCCAGCAGCCAATCATCATCCAGGTCCCCAGCAGCCAATCATCATCCAGGTCCCCAGCAGCCAATCATCATCCAGGTCCCCAGCAGCCAATCATCATCCAGGTCCCCAGCAGCCAATCATCATCCAGGTCCCCAGCAGCAGCTGATCTCACTGCCTAGTCCAGCAGCAGTCAGTCCAGCTCGGCGTCTGTCTTTCAGCCTTTTATTTCACCAAGCTCTCACCAACCACTAAAAGTCAGTCCCACATTTACTCTTGTCCGGCGGCTTCTTGCTCGCTCACTCTCTCCTTTTCTCTTCTTAGCTTCCTCCGTCAGCGTCCTCTTCACTCTCTTCTCCTCTGCCATCATGTCCATAGAAGCTGCTGAGCCTGGAAACCTCCTCTACTTCACTGTGGTCCAAAAACAAGCTCACATTCTGGGTAGTCCGGCTAACAAACTGCTAACAGCAGCTAACAAACGGAGCTAACATGAGCTAACAGCAGCTAACAGACTGAGCTAACATGAGCTAACATGAGCTAACAGACTGAGCTAACATGAGCTAACAGACTGAGCTAACATGAGCTAACAGCAGCTACAAACTGCGCTAACATGAGCTAACAGCAGCTAACAGACTGAGCTAACATGAGCTAACAGCAGCTACAGCTGTCAGCAGTTTACTTCACTGTCCATCATAAACTCTGTAAATCACAGAGAGTTGAGGCGGAGCAGCCGGAGGACATCAGAGGGAAAACCAGAAAACATTTCCTCCATAAAATATGATCCAGTTTCACCAGAATCAGTGAAATAGTTGCTGCTGTGTGACTTAGTGCCGTAAAGCGTTACGTACTTCTCCCGACCCGGAGCCCAAAGTTACATAGTGTGAGAACAGACGTACGAATGACAGAGACACCGTTCAGCTGATCACAGGTCAGTGTGGATCACCTGATCACAGGTCAGTGTGGGTCACCTGATCACAGGTCAGTGTGGGTCACCTGATCACAGGTCAGTGTGGGTCAGCTGATCACAGGTCAGTGTGGGTCAGCAGGACGTCACAGACGTCAGTTTATCAGAGGAAAGTCACAAAATGTTGATTTAAACACATAATTTCTTAATATTTTGTATATTTTGAGCACATAAATTCTTTTCTCTGGTCTCTGTGAGTCTGTGGTCTTGCTTCAGTCTTACAGTGTTTCCATCAAACCTCTTCTTCAGTGAAATCCTCTGGCTCCATCTGCACCATAACACCGCTGTGACTGACTGAAGGTTAAGTGTCTTCCAGAAGGTCAGCAGAAACCACTTGTCCAATTTCCTCTCCAAGATTACCGTTAGTCAGCCCAGTGGGTTCAAACTGGTCTCCATCTGGTCACGAGCAGAGAGCCTTAAACCCGAGCGCCACACTGGTTGGTTTCAATTCACCGTGATGTATCGCCTGATCATAAACGGTAACTCATTGACTAAGTGGGCTGTTGGTGTAGTGCGTCTTCTTGACAAGGATTCAAGAGAAGTCCTCAGAGAGATGTGGACACACATTTTAGACACAGTGTGTATAAAGAAAAAACAAAGCTGGAACATGCAAAGCGATACATTCACTGACATTCCTAGAATTTTCAGACTATAAGCCGCCGTTGATGGTGTGTTGGTGGCATCGTGGTGGCGTGTTGATGCCGTGTTGGTGCCATGTTGATGGCGTTTTGATGCCGTGTTGATGGCATGTTGGTGCCGTGTTGATGGTGTGTTGATGGCATGTTGGTGCCATGTTGATGGCATGTTGGTGCCGTGTTGATGGTGTGTTGATGGCATGTTGGTGCCGTGTTGATGGCGTGTTGGTGCCGTGTTGATGGCGTGTTGGTGCCGTGTTGATAGCGTGTTGGTGCCGTGTTGGTGCCGTGTTGATGGCATGTTGGTGCCGTACTGACGATATTCAGGCACAGCTTGAAAAAAAGCGTGTCTTAAATTAAAACGTGTACTGTCTTTCTGTGTAAAAACGTCATGTTACAACATGGCTTATATTCAAGTGCAGCCTACATATGTACAAAATGTATTTTCTTTTAAAAGCTTATACTCAGGTGCGCTCAATAGTCCGAAAATGACAGTAAACCTCTGTGTTCAGCATCTTTGTTATCGGATCGTCTTCAGCGATAAAAACCACCTCGGTCTTCAACAACAAAGCCGTGAGCTGAACTGCAGAGACATTGAGGGAACTCTGTGAATGAATGACTGTGACCTGCACACGTCTGCTTTTCTTCTCACATGAACCGAAGGAAGGAAGGAAGGCTGTCACATTCACAACAGAAGCTATAATCATCATCATCATCATCATCATAGTCAGCAGCAGCCGAGGTATTCTAACCAGATGATTATCACTCTGTCTTTCTAATATTGTATTTAAATGTTTGAACGAGCGCCCTGCAATTAAAGCCAGCCCGTGTAGGATTATTGTGAATAAGTCAAATGAATTGTGTGAATTGCGGCGACGTGCTGCCTCTAAAGGCTTCTTTCATTTCCCCTCGCTGTGACTTTGAATGCTGAACTCCTCACTGTGCTGCCAGTGGGTGTTTTTCATATTTATCAGGGATTTGAAGCAGAAAAGAAGCTCAAAATTAACCAAATGATCGGACAAAGAACGTCATTTTTCCATTAGCATGGACAATTATCACAAATCTATCATTGTCTATTATTGAAAAGAAACAGTGTTCAAATTTAATGGTGACTCTTTATTTTCACTCAGTCATAATAAAACTCAGAGGTCAGTGCCGTGTTATCATTTATAACCTTCAAACATGATGGACCCTCCCTCACTGACAAACCTGTGAAAGTAGAAAAAGTTTAGACACCGCATTGCTTCAACATTACAAAGGACGTCTCACAAAAGATGGACATGACTGACTGTAAGGACGACTTCAAAACATCTGATACAGGCTGGTGGACAAGATGAAGACACGGAGACACGAAGATATGTACACACAGACATGAACACACGAAGACATGAACACACAAAGACATGAACACACAAAGACATGAACACACAGACATGAACACACGAAGACATGAAGAGACAAAGACATGTACACACAGACATGAACACACAAAGACATGAAGACACAAAGACATGAACACACAAAGACATGAACACACAAAGACATGAACACTTTGTTAATCGTTGTTTGTTGTTTGTTGGTCGTTGTTCATTGGTTGTTGATTGTTGGTTGTTAGTTGTTGATCGTTGGTTGTTGATTGTTAGTTGTTGATTGTTGGTTGTTGATTGTTGGTTGTTGATTGTTGGTTGTTAGTTGTTAGTTGTTGATCGTTGGTTGTTGATTGTTAGTTGTTGATTGTTGGTTGTTGATTGTTGGTTGTTGGTTGTTGGTTGTTGATTGTTGGTTGTTGATCGTTGGTTGTTGGTTGTTGAGGATCAGCAGCTCTGGAGCTCTGAGAAGTTAAATTAGAGTTTTTGTTGGTGTGACAGCACACTTCATGTCTGAACCATCTCACGCCAAGATAAAGGTTTCTTATGTGAGCGTGCTGACCTCATTCAACCACACTTCAGAGGACACGAACTGTCACGATACGTTCGTTAATTATTAACTGTTGCAGAGGGCATGCTGTGATTGGCTGACAGGATATTCACCACACACACGCCGGTTATCTTCCTCTTCACACTTTTATGCACGGCGGTGTGATCATTGACTTCCTGTGCTGTAAACCCTCCGTCAGAGGATGATATGATATCAGCGTTTGCATGAGGTCAATATTTTAAAATTCATTCCTCTTTAACCTTCTTCTCTAGTTCAGGACGTTACTGTGAAATTGACCTTTTTAAGAGTTTCTGAGAAGAGATCGATGACTGACATTTGTTTGGCTGCAAAGAATCAATATGAGATTGACCCGTACAACACGCGTTAACGTCCAGATGATTCTTTTAATCTCACGTGTGAATCAAATTCAGTGTTTTATGAATTACATAGAGAGAGTCTTCCTTTTGATTGACGTCATACACACCGCACACACACATGCAGCATGTTTTTATTATAAAATAAATCATTGTGTTTCATCGACGAAGAAAAAAGTTGAAATAGCTCAAATTAAAAGCAAAAATACATTTTTCAGTCTTGAACTGGTCAAACTGCTGACTGCTGGGTCCTACAATTCCCACAATGCATTTCATTTTAAAGATTAAGTGACGACACATCGTGAGTTTCAAGTTTACAAACTGATAAAATGAGACATCTTTGTGGAAACTGAGGACGTGTCTCATATTAATCACCATCTTGTCCTTGACATGTAGCTGAATAACTCGTCCGGCTTCAGGCCATGAATAAAAAAACCTTTGCCAAAAACTGGCTGCAGTTTAAAATCCCTTCATGAGCATGTGTTGCTAATTACTGCAGGGCTTCAGGGACTTCATGTGGACATGTAACATAAACTCCTCAGCATTGTACAGATGAGTCGACATCTCAAATCAATCCTTCGTCATGTTTGGATTATGAAGGATTACATACAGTCCAATCAGTCCTGTACAGTCAGTCAGTCAGGGTCGCACTGATTTCAGTGGTAAATTAATACTGAGCCTCTGCACAGCAGACTGTACACAGAATTTAAATCCCAGCAGAGCTTCATGTTACCAATTAGCCTGTTTTAAAATTCAGAAAATCAACTGTTTACTTTGAATGAGTCACTGAAAATAATTAAAAACCAGCAGACTTCATTCAAAGACCAAACTGATTCTGAATGAAGCCTGATGGCTTATTATTAATATTCTTAATAGAACGTACCCTTAAAGTACCATCTCATGTAAATCAGTGTTTGTTTCAGAGTGTAATCCCACTGTGGTAAATACATCCAGCTGTACTCGAGTATTTGTTCTGATTACATTACTCATGATCAAAAACTATCAAGTCTGTTTTAATCTGAACCTCCTTACTGTGATTTGTAAAGTGATGTCAGTCCATCTTGCCTTCTGTGAACTGACGTCATGATCGTATCGATGTTTTTATGCCCTCTGTATTCTAACCGGGCTGAATTGATTTCCCAGCCTTGACTCTGATCTCTGTGTTTACTTGTCCCCATCGATACTCCTTCCTGCATAATCTCAGCCTCCACCCCCCTCACCTCGATGGGTGGCAAATTAATCCTGTCTCTCTTGTTCCTTTTAATCAAAGGACCATCACACATCACGCCGAGTCATCATTAAAGGTCAACGCAGTCGGCAGGTGAGGAGACGCAGAAGCAGCTGATTTACAGAGAAATGATCCAGTTCAGTTTCTAATTATCTGACGAGCAGAGTCAGTTCAGCTTCATCTCTCTGGGACCGGGTTGGACACAGCCTTTGAGACCAACGATAACATTGCACTGAGGTGATTTACAGACTTCATGATGGAAACATTGATCAGTAACAGTAGAGCTAATGAAGCTAATGTAATAAAGCTAACACCGAGGATCCAGTTGGTTTGGAGCTAGTGCTAATGTAGCTAACTGCTCCGGGATGCCAGGAGCCAAACCCGCCAAGAAAACGACCTTGGTGGGCTGCTCACTGCTGGTCTGGAGGTTCGGTTCGGTCCAGTCATGTTTACTGCTGACACTAGCTCATAGCGCCAACTGCAATGCATGGCAGTGATTTTGTGACACACACTTGCTATTGGCTACCGTAAACACCAATGAAAATCCATGATACTGTAAATCTGTGCCTTCATCATCCATCTGTACGTCTCCTTCCTCTTACTGGGGTCGGGTCATGGTGGCAGCAGACGTCAACACCTGGCAGCTCCACCTGGATCCTGAGGCGTTCCCAGGTTATATGGGTGATGTTGTTCCTCCAGCAGGTTCTGGGTCTCCTCTCAGTAGGACATGTCTGGATCAACTCCAGAAGAAGTCGCCCAGGAAGATCCCGAACCACCTCAGCCGACTCCTCTTGACATGAAGGGTCAGCGGTTCTACTCTTCGGCCGCTTGTATCCACAGTCTCATTATTTTGGTCACTACCTAAAGCTCATGACCATCTGTGATGGGTTGGAACGTAGATAGACTCTCCGTCTGGCTCAGCTCCCTCTGAACCAGAACAGTCCAGTACGGTATTTATAATTTTATATCAGTCAAAGCTGTTTGCATTGTCATGTTTTAGAAGACCTATGGTTAAATTACTTTACAGAGAAGGACAAAGGAGAGAGGAGACACACATTGCTGTGCTTTAATTATGGAGACCAACAGGAAACAGTTCCATCAGTCTACCTGCCGATCCTCAAGGTGAACGAACAAAGAGGATTTGGAGGTGTGGAGCGCTTCCCCCACAGAGCTCCTTTCAATCAGCAAACACAACAAAAGCTCTCTTCCTCTTCTGAGAATCTCTCTCGGTGTGAATGGCCGGGCAGCTCCTCGCCGCCTCTTTGTTGACTCGAAGAGAGTCGCTGTAATCAACAGCACCGCTGTGAGATCTCGCTGTGGCGATAAAAGTGAAGCCTTGACAATGATGTGATTATTTCTCAAATTGCATTTGAAGCTTCAAAGAGCAGCCGGAGAACGGAGGTGACATTTAGTGTCAGAGTTAATGAGTCCTGGATCACAAACGTGACGATGCTAATGGAAACATTTCAATCCATCGAGCCTTCCTGATGAATGGACTGATCCTCCAAATATAAACTTTATTTAGAACCAGCTGTTTGCTTTCAGCCTTCAGCGAGATGACTTCTTCAGCCGTGACATTTAAACCGGATAACCTTAAACAGAGTTCTTAAAAAGAAGTCTTCCTCTGACTCATCACCTCCAGATACGATCTACAGAGAGATCTGAACAACAACCTGAAACTCGTCAATACCTGTAATCTAAGATAAACTATACCACAGATGACCTGTTGGACATCTTGAAGACAACGTCCAGGTTTTAGACAGTCTGCGGGGACGTCACAGAGACTACGTCCAGGTTTTAGACAGTCTGCGGGGACGTCATGGAGACTGCATCTACTGGAGGCAGCCTCAGGGGATCACAGAGGATTTCCCTCCGTGGTTTCCTCCTTCATGTCGACGCTGCAGAGATTAGCACAGCGTTACGCTCTGCGAGGTGTTTTATCTGGTGCAGAGCTCCCTGCTGTGACACTGGAGACTCATTGAAGTGAATGTGTAAGAACTTTAACTGCACACGGCCTTCACATCGCTCCATACTGATAAGGTTAACATCAGTCTCTTGGAAAATCCAGATTCTCCTGAGACCTTTAAGGCCAGACCTAAGACCAGGCCTAAGACCAGACCTAAGACCAGACCTAGGACCAGTTGTTGTGTTGTAACGTTAGCTTACAGCCCCTACTCGACGGGGAGCTGCCACCATATACGTCACCTGACACAGATCAGCCAATAGGGAAATTCATCTGTAATAGCCAAGTTTGAACCAGTAGAGGTCGCCGCATATTTATAGAAGAATACCAACATGAAAACATATTAAACGTAAAGACAGTCGACCTCTTCCATCAATGAAACTGGACTGAACCCGTCTAATAGCTGGTGAGATCTCAGTGTTGGACTTGTGGTATCACACTGCAGTGGACTGTTTGGACGCTCTCTGCCCAGAGCGCTGAACCTGAACGGACTTTAACGGATTCCACCTGCATGCTCGGCGTAAATGTCCGAGTGCAGAGACGGTGTAAAGGCTCAGAACGCTCGATGAGAAATGGGACGGCACCTTGTGACATCAATAATGCTGCCCGAGGCCGAGGCTTTGGTGTGGCCGCTGAAGTGAGGCTCATATTTCACAGGGAGCTCCGAGTAATTGGAGTTTGGGCTCTCCTGGTTTAAAAGAAAAACAGGAGTATGACGGCGTAATGTGAGGTCATGACAGACGGAGCTGAGCTGGAATATCAACACGACATGTTCTCAGTAACAGCCCCCATGTTTTATGTAGAACCTTTTATTTATTTATTCCAAGGAAGTCTTTCCTGCAGGCCCTGAACGCACCATTATCACTCCCACAATGCACTGCAGCTCTCATACATGAAAGACACCTGGACGTAGTCTCTGTGACGTCCCCACAGACTGTCTAAAACCTGGACGTAGTCTCCGTGACGTCCCCGCAGACTGTCTGAAACCTGGACGTAGTCTCCGTGACGTCCCCGCAGACTGTCTGAAACCTGGACGTAGTCTTCTTCAGTATCTTTATGTCTGTGGATTTTGGACTGATCTCAGTGTGCTCAGTGTCTCTCTGTAATGTCCTGACAGTTCCTGTGTTCATGTATGGGAGCTAATAACAGGGAAAACAAACATACAAACGTTGAGGACAGCAGAGGATTTCGTGTCCATCAGCGTCTGAATGTGTTTGACAGTGAATGTGTCATTTTGTCCCGTATCTCCAGACTCCCAGCTCTTTTCTTCAAGACACACTTATCTGTGTGTGCCCTGCTGTCAAGATTATTCAAATGCAGCTCTGTTAGAGGAGGGGAAGAGGGGAATATCAGGTGCCAATTACTGCTGTTCGCTGTCTTTTTGCTCATAATTATATACAGATTATTCAACCTCCCGAGTCTGAATGAGAACCCATATCTGCCTCCAACTCAGCCTCCTGTGGGAGAGGGGAAAAGTTTGTGTGGGTTATCGGAGCGCTCGTATTATTACGTGTATTTCAGTTTGAAAAGAGTTTTATACACAAGACGCTGAGCTGAAGATGGTGGAGATGATAGCACCTGCTGGTCTGAAGTCCAGCACACCAAAACACAATTTTACAGGTCCATAAAAGCTGCTGACTGCTGGGCCTGAAAACCTCTTCTTCATGGTGGTCCAAAACTAAGCTATACTATATTCATGTAGTTTCATGTTTTTATGTACTGATGTATTTTATAACGACTATAAATATTTAAAAAGCAGCACGACCGATCAGAGCAACGTACGAACATCATCATGCTGAATAATGGAGACGCGCAGAACACGCAAGTCTCCGTGACGTCCCCACAGACTGTCTAAAACCTGGACGTAGTCTCTGTGACGTCCCCGCAGACTGTCTAAAACCTGGACGTTGTCTTCGTGATGTCCAATAACCATTGGTGTTTCAGTCTTTTTCCAGGTCCCTGGAAAAAAAGGCTCCATGTGTTTGTCAAAACTCAGACTGGGCGGTCACACTGTGGGAACTTTGAGAGTTTGAATCCCAGAACAACTGTTGCGTCTCTGCTGTCACCCTGGTTGCGTCCCATCAGAGACGCTTCCATTTTCCTCCAACACAATACTCTGACTCTGCAGGACAGGAGATGAACGGAGTCTGTGATATTTAAACCACATTCAGTCTGCTTCATTACCTGCAAATCTATTCTGATGTACACAGTCTGTTCATATTTATTTCAGTATTCACCAAATGTTCATGTCACATCACTTTCCGGAAACAAACAGCCTGTCACAAAGATATTTCCTTTTTTTCTGTGAATGCTACTGTCACCGATAAAGATCCAAACGCAGCACAATCTCACTGTGATGAAGTCTTCTTTATTACACTCTTGGCACTAGGCAGTAGATGGGAACAGTCTCTCTAAAAGTCTTTAGACGGAGCTGCAGTTCAGAAGTCCTAAGCACAAGCTCTGAAGGCAGCCGATGAGTAATCTCCCACGGAGAAGTCGGAGCGGCAAGACCCCAAACAGATGCCGACGAAGTAACACCAGGAAACTCACAGGCTGGGTTCAGAGTCAGGGACAGAAAGCAGTCAGTGTACCGGGGCAGAGACAAAGAGTTCGGGTCAGAACCATGAAATGAAGCCGAAGAAGAGTGCTGGAAAGTTCGGCATGGTACAAAGACATTCTAGCAACGTAACGCTGGGCTGGTGTAGCTTAAATAGTGGCTAGAGACTGATGAGGAGCACCTGAGTGCACAGGTGAACAGTTGGCTGAGGAGAGGGGCGTGGCCGGCAGGGAGCGTGAGCAGACCGGAGGAGAGTGGAAAGTTACTGGCAGAGCAGCAGAGGAACGGACTGTCAGCTACAAATAAATCATTTCATAAAGAACTGATAAAAAACATCTTCCCTGCTTATCTTCTCCTGTGCTGCCTTCAGAGGATGAAGCTGTAACATAAAGTCAGAGTCCATCACGGCCCGTTCATGACGTTCTGAAACCTCCAGTAACAGCAACAGGAGCAGAGCCGTGCAAAGATAACGTTAAAGCAATGTTACGTAACCGCTGTCCTCAGCTTCAACTCTGTGATTTACACTCTATGTATCAACCGCTACTGCTGCTAACTGAGTCTGCCGTTACTAGGCAACAGAACTGGGTTCAGCAGCCGGACCAGACCGGGTTGGAGCACAGCCTCTGAGTCCAACAGGGGATAACGAGACAGTACCGAGGTGACTGACAGACTTCATGATGGAAACATTGATCAGTAGCATGAGAGCTAAAGCGAACATGAGTTAGCAGCTTTCATCATCAGCCCGGTTCTGTTCTGTTCGGTCCAGACGCGTTCACTGAAGGTGGACACGTCCTCTTCAGAGCACGAGCTGCATTGCATAGCGGCAGCACTCTGACTATTGGTGACTGTAAATCAATCAATGTGGACACCTCCCTCCCTGTCTGAGCGAAACATGGAAAACAACCAGACTTTACAAATGGAACAGTGTCCATGTTAAAAAACTGTCTCGTCTCTCCAGATGTCAGAAGTTCTTCTGTAAGCGGGTCCAGTCCGACCTTGTGAAGTACATTTCACCAACACGATGAATTATTGATCAAAAACAAAAGCTGCATCAAAGCATTGACGTGCAGAGTAAACATCAAGACATCAGGAAGCTTCAGTGTCTTCATCGGTGCCGACCATAAGGAGGAAGCACAGCGTCACATCAGATGATGATGTCAGACGTTTGAACTACAGACCACACAGCAAAGATCTTCTGTCAGGATGAACCTGCTACTGAAGCTGATGTGAGCTAAAAACAGAAGGATGTCCCAGAGACTACAGAACCCTCAGAACAGCTTCGGTACAGAACTGTTTCTGACGCAAAGCAGGGAAACAGGAGAAGGACCTCAACGAGCCACAGGTGACCTCAACGACCCACAGGTGACCTCGACAACCCACAGGTGACCTCAACGAGCCACAGGTGACCTCTACGACCCACAGGTGACCTCTACGACCCACAGGTGACCTCAACGAGCCACAGGTGACCTCAACGACCCTCAGGTGTTCTCAGGTGTTCCCACTGGTGGGTCGGGAGAGGTCAGAGTCTGACCCCTAAAATACACAGCATGAGGAACGGCTGCGTACTCCGCCGTCCACCAACTCACACATGATCCGTTTGTGATGCGCTCAGGTGTGTCTCAACCGGACACAGAGCGTCACGAGAACACACGAGATCTCGTGACTTCACGCATAATCGTGTGATATTTCCGGCTGTAGTCTCTTTGACTCCTGCGATGACATTCCACGCCGCATCTTTTTTCTGGTGTCCTTATAAAAAGGATGTGAGGGGTCATCAATGATTACACCTGAAAACCCCTCACCTGTTGACTTCAGGTCGGCCCCGCCCATTATGACGTGTTCTTGTAATGAAACTCGATCCGCGGTGAACACAGTCCGCAGTCGATCCGGAGCCGTGACGCAGCGAGGACGGAGGCTGTGAGAGCTGACACACTGACTAACATGCAGTGTGTTTTAGGCTTTATCCGTCGCAGTGCCAGCTCCCTGAAGGATACAAACAAATCAAAGAAAGATTTACTCGTCTCCAAATGACTCTTTGTAATGACTTTCCAGGATTGTAATGATCACACTAAAGGTACACTGACTTGAAAAGCTCCTCTGGAAGAACTGTAATTAACTCACTGATTTGTGATTTCATTTCTGGCAATGACAGTTCAATCTGAGCTGGTGCTCAGCAGACGAAAGGTAACGTGCTTACACTATCCTCTGCATGAAACAGGTTTACAGAGCCGGACGTCATTTTAAAACCAAAACACCAGAAATAAAGTCCTGATCTTCGTATTGTAGATAGATGCTGAGTGTTGAACGCCTCTCGTCCTCAGTGGACACCATTTTGTCTCCATAGCTGAAGGTGGAGGGACCACCATGACTGACTGTACTCAGTATGGCTTCCAGATCAGAGGAGGATCTCTGCTGTCCGGTCTGTCAGGAGGTCTTTAGAGATCCTGTTGTTCTGTCATGTAGCCACAGCTTCTGTAAAGACTGTCTGAAGAGCTGGTGGACAGAGAAACCAACACGAGAGTGTCCAGTTTGTAAGGAGAAGATCTTCAAAGGGTCAACCACCTTGTAACCTGGTGCTGAAGAACCTCTGTGAGGCCTTCTTGTTGGAGAGAGATCAGAGATCTTCAGAGGCTCTCTGCAGTCTGCACTCTGAGAGACTCAAACTCTTCTGTCTGGGACCATCAACCGCCGGTGTGTGTCGTTGCCTTCAGAGATTCAGAACACACAGCGACCAAGATTCAGACCCATCGATGAAGCTGCACGACAACACACGAGAACCTTCAGGAAACTGGAGCCCTAAAGGAGAAGTTAAGTGTTTTGAAGAAGTTAAAGGTGTCTGAAGAAGTTAAAGTGAAGTTGTCAAACAGCAGAACACATGAAGGTCCAGGGCCCGACGCACAGAGAGGGCAGATATAGGATCGTTTG
Source organism: Larimichthys crocea (assembly GCF_000972845.2). Taxonomy (NCBI): domain Eukaryota; kingdom Metazoa; phylum Chordata; class Actinopteri; family Sciaenidae; genus Larimichthys; species Larimichthys crocea. The sequence goes on along the minus strand of NC_040016.1, from coordinate 25,964,298 downwards.
ATTTAGAAGCTTCACCAGTTTCTAGAAGAGGAAGAGGAGGCCAGGATGGCTGCACTGGAGGGAGGAAAGAGGAGCAGAAGAGTCAGATGATGGAGGGAAGATGGAGGCTCTGAGCAGAGAGATACCAGCTCTTTCAGACACCGTCAGAGCCACAGAGGACGAGCGTGTAGAGCTGAAGACGTCTCATTCCTGCACAACTACAAGGCTGCAGTGCAAAGAGTCCAGCAGCGCCCCCTGCTGGATGATCCACAGCTGCCCTCAGGAGCTCTGAAGACGAGGCCAAAACACCTGGGCAACCTGACCGTCAACATCTGGAACCAACATGAAGGACATGGTCTCCTCCAACTCCTGTGGTTCTGGATCCAAACACTACTCATCCAAACCTGATCTGTCTGAAGATCTGACCAGTGTGAGCGAGGAGGAGAGACAGAAGCTTCCTGACAATCCAGAGAGGTTTGGATGGTTCCTCCTGCCTGTTCTGGACTCTGAGGATACTCAGGGATCACCGCTGGGTAGACAGAGGAAACTGATACTACCAACACACATACACACTCACAACACAACTTTGACTGACAAGAGGTTTTCATTCATTGACACTAATGATGAAGAGGAACTTCTAATAAAGGTGTTACCACTGAAGGTGGTGTGACAGTGGAACAGAGCAGTTAGAGATCAAGAGGATCATTATATCATCATGTTTATGTCTTAAAGGGAAAAGCTGATCCAAGTCCAAATCATAAAAATGTTTGAATCATTGTTCAGATTTTAAAGTTGCACACATTCAAATTCATTTACTTACATCTATGAAAGTTTCCAACATGTAAAATAGTTTCAATGATTCAAAATACATCAACAGTTTTTATCTGAGGAATAAAGAGATCGTTTGTAAAAGAGGTTTCATCATTCAGTTGTCAATCGGCCGAGTCATCCTGTTTAGGGGACGTCTCGTTGCTTTTCAGGACAAAAGGTCAGGTGTAAAGATAAGAACTCTTGTTATTGTCCAACACAAACACACAGGTTTTAGAACAGTCACTGGCGGGGGACGTGCACGTAAACTCCCGGTTTTAGCAGTCTGAATGGACGTCAAGAGAACTTACGTCCAGAAGGTTGTAGACGGACGTCTGCGGGGACGTCACGGAGAGCAGTGAAAGGGTCCGGTTTAGACAGTCTGGCGGGGGACGTCACAGAGACTACGTGTCCAGTTTATAACAGTCTGCGGGGACGTCACGGAGACTACGTCCAGGTTTTAGACAGTCTGCGGGGACGTCACGGAGAACTACGGTCCAGGTTTTAGACAGTCTGCGGGGACGTCACAGAGACTACGTCCAGGTTTTAGACAGTCTGGTGCTGGGCGCGGGGACGTCACGGGAGACTACGTCCAGGTTTTAGACAGTCTGCGGGGACGTCATTGAACTAGGTCCAGGTTTTAGACAGTCTGCGGGGACATCACAGAGACTAGGTCCAGGTTTTAGACAGTCTGCGGGGACATCACAGAGACTAGGTCCAGGTTTTAGACAGTCTGTGGTCTGTGTTCAGCGTGCTCATACTCAGCATTCAATCACAGCTTCTTTCTTTATCAATGAAAGGTCACTGAAGCTTCAGGAGCCGCTGGCTTCTTCACTAATTGAAGACATAACTTCAGTCCTCACGGTGTGATTAGGTACCTGTTACCTGATCAGCTGGCTGACATTTCCAAGTGTAAAATTAAAAATAACCATAATTAATCACCAGCACGCGTCTGCGCGCTTCTTGGCAGGCCGTGGTTGTAATCGAGGCAGGAGGAGCCTGGACCGGGGACTCCTTCTCTGATCGTCTGAACTAAACGCCCTGATACGATACAGTCCAGTCTCTTCTTAAACATGACATGCAGTACTCAGAGTACACAAGCATCACCAGCTTCATGCAGTCAAAGTACACAAGTATTCTCAGTACAGGACTCAGGTATCTGTGACAGCTTCATTAATGTTTCCTCTGCACGTCTTCATCAGCCAACATCGTCTGCACGGCCACGGCTCGTAACGCTGGAGATGAAATATATAAGAAATAATTACGTTGATTTACTGAAGTCTGCTGATGGAGCCTACTGTCTACACCTGGACACAGTCTCTGAGACGTCCCCCGCAGACTGTCTACAACCTGGACGTAGTCATTGTGACGTCCCCGCAGACTGTCTAAACCTGGACACAGCCTCTGAGTCCCCGCAGACTGTCTAAAACCGGACTAGTCTCCGTGAACGTCCCCGCAACTGTCTAAAAACCTGGACGTAGTCTCTGTGACGTCCCCACAGACGTCTAAAACCTGGACATGTCTCTGAGACGTCCCCGCAGACGTCTAACAACCTGGACAAGTCTCTGAGACGTCCCCGCAGACTGTCTAAAACCCGGACGTAGTCTCTGAGACGTCCCAGTGGACTGTCTAAAACCTGGACGTAGTCTCTGAGACGTCCCAGTGGACTGTGCATGGATCTTCTTGCTCCGTCTGTAGACAGTCGTCTTTGCCAAGTCTTTTCTTTGTCACTTTTCTTGTTTCGCGTCCAAGTTCAGTTCAACATTTCTAAGTCTAAATTTATGCATGCGGTGCGTCCTCTGAATCTTTTTAGGCAGCGTTACAGAAATGAACTCTGCAATATTAATGCTGTTCATGGCAGGACTGCAGGGATTGTGGGTCAGCAGGGACATCAGATTGTTAGTGATAAGACAGGGTGTAATCCCTTCTTTGATTTATGCGTGTCTAACGTCTCAAATCAAATCCAGACAGCCCGCAAGCCAGAAATGCCAACGCAAAGAAGCTAAAATGTGTGTTCAATCCATCCCTAGAAGTCGTGCTGCAGAGAAGAGGGCTTCATGAATTAAGCATGGAAACAAGGAGATTCAGAAGGTTACGTAATGAAAGCATCAGTTACTCCAAATGTTAGAGCAGAGCACGGTGTGTTTGTGTGAGACCATCAAAGAGGTTGAACTTTACACCTGACCTTTTGTACCTGAACAAAAGGTTACTCTGAGTGTCCAGAGGGAGTTCATCACCTGAATGTAACTAAACCGACTGCACTCTAACTCCATCTACCCATCTCAGCTGAAGCTCCACCCCCTGCCTCTCAGTAGGTCCAGTCCCTCACCTGAAAACGATCGTTAGGAGTCAATAATAACGAGCACACGGAGTAATCTCAGGCCTGATTCACCTCGTCCAGCATGGCTCGCATGTTTAAAGCTTCATCAACACGTTTATGATCCACAAGTCAGACTTGTTTTTCCGTCCTGTGTCACCTGTGGGCTGCTGTGCTCACTGCTGGTTTCGGAAGTCCGGTTCATGGAACGGCTATTAGCTGCTGCTAACTGAATCTGCTGTTAGCAGGCAAACAAGAACCGGGCTCAGCAGCTGGACCGGTCTAGGTTGGAGCACACCTCAGAGACCAACAGGGCATTATTTTGTGTAACCGAGGTGATTTACAGACTTTAGGAGGATGTTGACGGTTGGTGAAGAATAGTGAACGGCTATGTCGAACTGGCGCGTGAGCCCAACAAGCTTCTAAATTCC
>NC_040016.1:25917732-25960754 GCF_000972845.2 Larimichthys crocea | reverse complement strand
CTTCGTCTGTTTGGATTATGAAGGTTACATACAGTCCAATCCCGTCCTGTACAGTCGTCAGTCAGGGTCGCATGCTTTCAGTGGTAAATTAATACTGGAGCCCTGCACAAGCGACTTGTACACCAGAAATTTAAACCCCAGCCGAGCTTCATGTTACAATAGCATGTTTTAACATTCAGAAAATCAACTGTTTACTTTGAATGAGTCACTGAAAATATTAAAGAACCAGCATCACCGACTTCATCAAACGACAAAACTGAGTTCTGAAATGAAGCCTGATGCTAATTATTAATATCTAATAGAACGTACTTATGTGTAAAGGTACCATCCATGTAAAATCGGTGTTTGTTCAGAGTGTAATCCCACTGTGGTAAATACATCCAGCTGTTTACTCGAAGTATATTTGTTCGGATACATTATCATGATCAGAAAAACTATCACGTCTGTTTAATCTGAACTCCTTACTGTGATTTGTAAAGTGATGTCAGTCATGCTTGCTTCTGGAAATGACGTCGATGATCGTCGAGTGTTTTTATATGCCCTCTGTCTTCTAACCGTGCTAATTGATTTCCCAGCCTGACTCTGATCTCTGTTGTTTACTTGTTCCCACCGATACGCCTCCTGCATAGAATCTCAGCCTCCACCCCCCTACCTCGATGGGTGGCAAATTATCCTGTCTCTCTGTTCCTTTTAATCAAAGGGTACCATACACATCCGGCCGAGTCATCATTAAAGGTCAAGCGCGTCGGCCGGTGAGGAGACGCAATGAGAGCAGCTTATTTACCAGAGAAATGATCCAGTTCCGTTTCTTAATTATGCCTCATCTGACGAGCAGAGTCAGTTCGCTTCATCTCCTGGGGGACCGGTTGTGACACAGCCTTTGAGACCAACGATACACCATGAACCCATTGCACGAGGTGGGGATTTTCCAAGGACTTTCCTGATGGAACAATTGATCAGGTAAACAGTTAGAGCTATGAAGCTAAGTTGTAATAAACGCTAACACCGAGGATCCCAGTTGGTTTGGCAAGTGCTAATGTAGCTACCTGCTCCGGGATGCAGGAGCCAAACCCGCCAAGAACAACGACCTGGTGGCTGTCATTCTGTGTCTGGAGGGTTCGGTTCGGTCCAGTCATGTTTACTGCTGACACTAGGCTCTAGCGCCAACTGCAAGCATGGCATTGATTTGTTGACACACACCTTGCTATCTGGCTACGTTAAACACCAATGAAAAATCCATGATACTGTAAAATCTGTGCCGTTCATCATCCATCTGTACGTCTCCTTCCTCTTACTTGGGGTCGGGGTCACTGGTGGCAGCAGCGCAAACACCTGGCAGAGCTCCACCTGGATCCTGAGGCGTTTCCCAGTTATTATGGGTGATGTTGTTCCTCCAGCAGGTTTCTGGGTCTCCTCTCGTAGACATCTGGGATCAACTCCAGAAGAAGTCGCCCCGGAAGATCGCCGCAACACCTCACCGACTCCTCTTGACATGAAGGGTCAGCGGTTTTCTCTCTTCGGCCGCTGATCCACAGTCTCATTATTTTGGTCACTACCTAAGCTCATGACCATCTGTGATGGGGGTTGGGAACGTGAAGACTCTCCCGTCTGGCTCCTCCCTCTGAACCCAGAACAGTCCAGTACGGTATTTATAATTTATTCAGTCAAAGCTGTTTGCATTGTCATGTTTTAGAAGACCTATGGTTTAATTACTTTACCGAGAGGACAAAGAGAGAGAGGAGACCACACATTGCTGTGCTTTACTTATGGAGACCAACAGGAAACAGTCCATCAGTCTCCTGCCGATCCTCAGGTGAGAACGAACAAAGGGGATTGAGGTGTGGAGCGCTTCCTCCCACAGAGCTCTTTCAATCTCGCCACACAACAAAGCTCTCTTCCTCTTCTGAGAATCTCTCTCGGTGTGAATGGCCGGGCGCAGCTCCTCGCCGCCTCTTTGTTGACCGAAGAGAGTCGTTAATCAACAGCACCGCTGTGAGATCTCGCTGTGCGATAAAGTGAAGCCTTGACAATGATGTGATTATTTCTCAAATTGCATTTGAAGCTTCAAAGAGCGCGAGCGGAGAACGGAGGTGACATTTAGTGTCAGAGTTAATGGTCCTGGATCACAACGTGACGATGCTAATGGAAAACATTTCAATCCATCGAGCCTTCCTGATGAATGGACTGATCCTCCAAATATAAACTTTATTTAGAACCAGCTGTTTGCTTTCAGCCTTCAGCGGATGACTTCTTCAGCCGTGACATTTAACCGGATACCTTAAACAGAGTTCTTAAAAGAAGTCTTCCTCTGCTCATCACTCCAAGATACGATCTACAGAGAGATCTGAACACAACCTGAAACTCGTCAATACCTGTAATCTAAGATAAACTATACCACGAGACCTGGGACATCTTGAGACAACGCAGGTTTAGGACATTCTGCGGGGACTCACAGAGCTAGTCAGTTTTAGACAGTCTGGACGATGAGGACGTCACGGAGACTACGTCCAGGTTTTAGACAGTCTGCGGGGATGTCACAGAGACTACGTCCAGGTTTTAGACAGTTGCGGGGGACCGTCATGGGACCGTCCCGTTTTATTCAGTCTGGGGGGACGTCCACGAGGAGACTACGTCCAGGTTTTAGACAGTCTGCGGGGACTCATGGAGACTCAGTCCAGGTTTTAGACAGCTGCTGCGGGGATGTCACAGAGATACTGCCAGGTTTTAGACAGTCTGCGAGGGACGTCACGAAGACTACGTCCAGTGTTTAGACAGTGTGCGGAGGGGACGTCACGGAGACTACGTCAGAGTTTAGTTTAGACACGTCTGCGGGACGTCATGGAGATACGTCCAGGTTTTAGAGGGCTGCAGGGACGTCACGAGAACTACGTCCAGGTTTTAGAGACAGTCTGCGGGGACGTCACAGAGACTACGTCCAGGTTTTAGACAGTCTGCGGGGACGTCACGGAGACCTCACGGTTTTAGACAGTCTGCGGGGACGTCACAGAACTACGTCCAGGTTTAGACAGTCTGCGGGGACGTCATGGAGACTACGTCCAGGTTTTAGACAGTCTGTCGGGGACGTCACGGAGACTACGTCCAGGTTTTAGACAGTCTGCGGGGACGTCATGGAGACTACGTCCAGGTTTTAGGACAGTCTGCGGGGAGTCACAGAGACTACGTCCGGTTTTAGACAGTCTGCAGGGACGTCCGAAGACTACGTCCAGGTTTTAGACAGTCTGCGGGGACGTCACGGAGACTACGTCCAGGTTTTAGACAGTCTGCGGGGACGTCACAGGACTACGTCCAGGTTTTTAGACAGTCTGCGGGGGACGTCATGGAGACTCGTCCAGGTTTTAGACAGTCTGCGGGGACTCATGGAACTACGTCCGTTTTAGACAGTCTGCGGGGACGTTCACAGAGACTACGTCCAGTTTAGACAGTCTGCGGGGGCGTCTCAGAGACTGCGTCTACTGGAGCAGCCTCAGGGGTCACAGAGGATTTCCCTCCGTGGTTTCCTCCTTCATGTCGACGCTGCAGAGATTAGCACAGCGTTACGCTCTGCGAGGTGTTTTATCTGGGCAGAGCTTCCCTGCTGTGGCACTGGAGACTTATTGAAGTGAATGTGAAAGAACTTTGAATGCACACGGCCTTCACCTCACTCCATACTGATAAGGTTAACATCGTCTCTTGGAAAATCCAGCTTCTCCTGAGACCTTTAAGGCCAGACCCTAAGACCGCAACCTAAGACCAGCGCCTGTAGAGAACCCAGACCTAACCCGCCTAGACCAGACCTAGCCAGTTGTTTGTTGTAACGTTAGCTTCTTAACAGCCCCTACTCGACGGGGGCTGCCACCCATATACGTCACCTGACACAGATCAGCCAATAGAGGAAATTATTTGTAATAGCCAAGTTTGAACAGTAGAGGTTCGCCGCATATTTATAGAAGAATACCAACATGAAAAACATATTAACGTAAAGGACAGTCGCCTCTTCCATCAATGAAAACTGGACTGAACCCGTCTAATAGCTGGTGAGATCTCAGTGTTGGACTTGTGGTATCACACTGCAGTGGGACTGTTTGGACGCTCTCTGCCCAGAGGCTGAAACTGAACGGACTTTAACGGATTCCACCTGCATGCTCGGCGTAAATGTCCGAGTGCAGAGACGGTGTTGTTTTGTTGTAAAGGCTCAGAACGCTCGATGCCGAAAAGGGACGGCACCTTGTGACATTCAATAATGCTGCCCGAGGCCGAGGCTTTGGTGTGGCCGCTGAAGTGAGGCTCATATTTACAGGGAGCTCCGAGTAGTAATCATTGGAGTTTGGGCTCTCCTGGTTTAAAAGAAAAAAAACAGGGAGCGTTGACGGCGTAATGTGAGGTCATGTACAGACGGAGCTGAGCTGGAATATCAACACCGACTTGTTCTCAGTAACAGCCCCCATGTTTTATGTAGAACCTTTTATTTATTTATTCAAGGAAGTCTTTCCTGCAGGCCCTGAACGCACCATTATCACTCCACAATGCCTGCAGCCTCCTACATGAAAGGACACCTGGACGTCGTCTCTGTGACGTTCCCACCAGACTGTCTAAACCTGGACGTTAGTCTCCTTAGTCTCCGTGACGTCCCCGCAGATTGTCTAAAACCTGGACGTAGTCTCTGTGACGTCCCCACAGACTGTCTAAAACCTGACGTAGTCTCTGTGACGTCCCCGCAGACGTCTAAAACCTGGACGTAGTCTCTGTGACGTCCCTGCCGACTGTCTAAAACCTGGACGATAGTCTCTGTGACGTCCCCCACAGGACTGTCTAAAACCTGGACGTTAGTCTCCGTGGACGTCCCCGCAGGACTGTCTAAAACCTGGAGTAGTCTCCGTGACGTCCCCGCAGACTGTCTAAAAAACCTGGACGTGTCTCCGTGAGTCCCCGCAGACTGTCTAAAACCTGGACGTTTAGTCTCCGTGACTCCACACAGACTGTCTAAAAACCTGGACGTAGTCTCTGTGACGTCCCCCGCAGACTGTCTAAACCTGGACGTAGTCTCCGTGACGTCCCCGCAGACTGTCTAAAACTGGACGTAGTCTCTGTGACGTCTCCCTTCAGACTGTCTAAAACCTGGACGTAGTCTCCGTGACGTCCCTTCAGACTGTCTGAACACCTGGACGTAGTCTCCGTGAGTCCCCCGCAGACTGTCTGAAACCTGGACGTTAGTCTCTTGTGACGTCCCCCGCAGCTGTCTGAAAACCTGGACGTAGTCTTCTCAGTCTCTTTAGTCTGTGGTTTGGACTGAGCTCAGTGTGCCTTGAATCCAGATTACAGAGTGTCTCTCTGTAATGTCCTGACAGTTCCTGTGTTCATGTATGGGAGAGCTAATAACAGGGAAAACAAAACATACAACGTTGAGGACCAGCAGAGGATTTCGTTGTCCATCAGCGTGCTGAATGTGTTTGACAGTGAATGTTTCATTTGTCCCGTTCTACTCAGACTCCCAGCTCTTTTCTTCAAGCACACTTTCTGTGTGTTGCCCTGCTGTGTCAAGATTATTCCAATTGCCAGCTCTGTTAGAGGAGGGGAAGGACGAGGGGAATATCAGGTGCCAATTACTGCTGTTCGCTGTCTTTTTGCTCATAATTATTACAGATTGTATCAACCTCCCGAGTCTGTAATGAGAACCCATATCTGCCTCCAACTCAGCCTCCTGTGGGAGAGGGGAAAAGTTTTTGGGTTACGGAGCGCTCGTATTATTACGTGTATTTCAGTTTGAAAAGAGTTTTATACAACAAGACGCTGAGCTGAGATGGTGGAGATGATAGAGCACCTGCTGGTCTGAAGTCCAGCACACCAAAACACCAATTTTTCAGGTCCATAAAAGCTGCTGACTGCTTGGCCTGAAAACCTCTTCTTCAGGTGTCCAAAACTAAGCTATACTATATTCATGTATTCTCATGTTTTTAGTACTGATGTATTTTTATAACGACTATAAATATTTAACGCAGCACGACCGATTCAGAGCAACGTGACGGAACATCATCATGCTGAATAATGGAGGACGCCGCAGAACCACGCAAGTCTCCGTGACGTCCCACCGAGTGTCTAAAACTGGACGGTATGTCTCTGTGACGTCCCCGCAGCGACTGTCTAAAAACCTGGACGTTAGTCTCTGTGTGACGTCCCCCGGCAGGACTGTCTAAAAACCTGGACGTAGTCTCCGTGACGTCCCCGCCGATGTCTAAAACTGGACGTAGTCTCCGTGACGTCCCGCAGACTGTCTAACCTGGAGTGTAGTCTCCGTGACTCCCCGCAGACTGTCTAAAACCTGGACGTAGTCTCGTGACGTTCCCCGCAGACTGTCTAAAACCTTGGACGTAGTCTCTGTGACGTCCCGCAGGACTGTCTAAAACCTGGACGTAAGTTTCTCTGTGACGTCCCGCCGACTGTCTAAAACCTGGACGTAGTCTCTGTGACGTCCCACGCAGACTGTCTAAAACCTTGACATAGTCTCCGTGACGTCCCCCGGCGGTCAACAGTCTAACCCGACGTCGTCTCTGTGGACATCCCCGCAGACTGTCTAAAACCTGGACGTAGTCTCCGTGACGTCCCCGGCAGACTGTCTAAAACCTGGACATAGTCTCTGTGAGTCCCCGCACAAACTGTCTAAAACCTGGACCATAGTCTCCGTGACGTCCACGCAGGACTGTCTAAAACCTGGACGTTAGTCTCCGTGACGTCCACGCAGACTGTCTAAAAACCTGGACGTGTCTCCGTGAGTCCCCGAGGACTGTCTAAAACCTGGACGTAGTCTTGAGACGTCCCCGCAGACTGTCTAAAACCTGGACGTGTCTTCGTGTGTCCCAATTAACCATTGGTGTTTCAGTCTTTTCCAGGTCCCTGGAAAAAAAAGGCTCCATGTGTTGTCAAAACTCAGACTGGGCGGTTCACCACTGTGGGAACTTTGAGAGTTTGAATCCCCAGAACAACTGTTGCGTCTCTTGCTGTCACCCTGGTTGCGTCCCATCAAGAGACGCTTCCATTTTCCTCCAACACAATACTCTGCTCTGCGGACAGGAGTGAACGGAGTCTGTGATATTAAACCACTTCAGTCTGCTTCATTACCTGCAAATCTATTCTGATGTACACAGTCTGTTCATATATTTCAGTATTCACCAAATGTTCATGTCACATCACTTTCCGGAAACAAACAGCCTGTCACAAAAGATATTTCCTTTTTTTTCTGTGAAGCTACTGTCACCGATACAGATCCAAAGCGCAGAACATCTCACTGTGATGAAGTTCTTCTTTATTACACTCTTGGCACTAGGCCGTAGATGGGAACAGTCTCTCTAAAAGTTTTCAGACGGAGCTGCAGTTCAGAAGTCCTAAGCACAAGCTCTGAAGGCAGCCGTGAGTAATCTCCCACGGGAAGTCGGAGCGGCAAAGACCCCAACAGATTGCCGACGAATAGTCAGTAACACCAGGAAACTCACAGGCTGGGTTCAGAGTCAGGGGACAGAAAGCAGTCAGTGTTTTACCGGGGCAGAGACAAAGATTCGGGTCAGACCATGAATGAAACGAAGAAGGGAGCTGGAAAGTTCGGCTTGTACAAAGACATTCTAGCAACGTAACGCTGGGCGTTGTGTAGCTTAAATAGTGGCTAGAGACTGATGAGGAGCACTGAGTGCACAGGTGAACAGTTGGCTGAGGAGAGGGGCTTGGCCGGCAGCGAGCGTGAGCAGATGGGAGGGAGAGTGGAAAGTTACTGGCAGAGCACAGAGGAACGGACTGTCAGCTACAAATAATCATTTCATAAGAACTGATAAAAAAACATTTCCCGCTATCTTCTCCTGTGCTGCCTGCAGAGGATGACGCTGTAACATAAAGTCAGAGTCCACACGGCCCGTTCATGACGTTCTGAAACCTCCAGTAACAGCAACAGGAGCAGAGCCGTGCAAAGGATAACGTTAAAGCAATGTTACGTAACCGCTGTCCTCAGCTTCAACTCTGTGATTTCCACTCTATGTATCAACCGCTACTGCTGCTTAACTGAGGTCTGCCGTTACCAGGCAACAGAACCGGGCTCAGCAGCGGGACGGACCGGGTTGGAGCACAGCCTCTGAGTCCAAACAGGGGATAACGAGACAGTACCGAGGTGGACTGACAGACTTCTGATGGAAACATTGATCAGTAGCATGAGAGCTAAAGCGAACAGAGTTAGCAGCTTTCATCATCAGCCCGGTTCTGTTCTGTTCGGTCCAGACGCGTTCACTGAAGGTGGGACACCGTCCTCTTCGAGCACGAGCTGCATGCATAGCGGCAGCACTCTGACTGTTGGTGACTGTAAATCAATCAATGTGGACACTCCCTCCTGTCTGAGCGAAACATGGAAAAACAACCAGGACTTTACAATGGAACAGTGTCCATGTTAAAACACTGTCTCGTCTCTCGATGTCAGAAGTTCTTCTGGAAGCGGGGTCCAGTCCGACCTTGTGAAGTACATTTCACCAACACGATGAATTATTGATCAAAAAACAAAAGCTGCATCAAAGCATTGACGGCAGAGTAAACAGCTCTGTCTTTCAAACATCAAGACATCAGGAAGCTTCAGTGTCTTCATCTGTGCGACCATAAGGAGGAAAGCACAGCGTCAATCAGATGATGATTGTCACACGTTTGAACTCAACAGACCACACAGCAAGATCTTCTGTCAGGATGGACCTGCTACGAAGCTGATATGAGCTAAAAACAGAAAGGATGTCACAGAGGACTACAGAACCCTCAGAACACTTCGGTACAGAGCTGTTTTGACGCAAAGCAGGGAAACAGGAGAGGACCTCAACGAGCCACAGGTGACCTCAACGACCCACAGGTGACCTCGACAACCCACAGGTGACTCAACGAGCCACAGGTGACCTCTACGACCACAGGTGACCTCAACGAGCCACAGGTGACCTCTACGACCCACAGGTGGACCTCTACGACCCACAGGTGACCTCAACGACCCTCAGGTGACCTCTACGACCCACAGGTGACCTCACGAGCCACAGGTGACCTCTACGACCCACAGGTGACCTCTACGACCCCACAGGTGGACCTCAACGAGCCACAGGTGGACCTCAACGCCCTCAGGTGTTCTCAGTGTTCCCACGGTGGGTCGGGAGAGGTCAGAGTCTGACCCCTAAAATACACAGCATGAGGAACGGCTGCGTACTCCGCCGTCTCCACCAACTCACACATGATCCGTTTGTGATGCGCTCAGGTGTGTCTCAACCGGACCACAGAGGTCACGAGAACACACGAGATCTCGTGACTTCACGCATAATCGTGTTGATATTTCCGGCTGTAGTCTCTTTGACTCCTGCGGATGACATTCCACGCCGCATCTTTTTTCTGGTGTCCTTATAAAAGGATGTGAGGGGTCATCAATGATTACACCTGAAAACCCCTCACCTTGACTTCAGGTCGGCCCCGCCCCTTATGACGTTGTTTTTGTAATGAAACTCGATCCGCGGTGGAACACAGTCCGCAGTCGATCGGAGCCGTGACGCAGCGAGGACGGAGGCTGTGAGAGCTGACACACTGACTAACATGCAGTGTGTTTTAGGCTTTATCCGTCGCAGTGCCAGCTCCCTGAAGGATACAAACAAATCAAAGAAAGATTTACTCGTGTCTCCCCATGACTCTTGTAATGATCTTTCCAGGATTGTAATGATCACACTAAGGTACACTGACTTGAAAAGTCCTCTGGAAGAACTGTAATTAACTCACTGATTTGTGATTTCATTTCTGTGCCATGACAGTTCAATCTGAGCTGGTGCTCAGCAGACGAAAGGTAACGTGCTTACACTATCCTCTGCATGAAACAGGTTTACAGAGCCGGACGTCATTTAAACCAAAAACAACACCCGAAATAAAGTCCTGATCTTCGTATTGTAGATAGATGCTGAGTGTGAACGCCTCTCGTCCTCAGTGGACACCATTTGTCTCCATAGCTGAAGGTGGAGGGACCACCATGACTGACTGTACTCAGTATGGCTTCCAGATCAGAGGAGGATCTCTGCGTCCGGTCTGTCAGGAGGTCTTTAGAGATCCTGTTGTTCTGTCATGTAGCCACAGCTTCTGTAAAGACTGTCTGAAGAGCTGGTGGACAGAGAAACCAACACGAGAGTGTCCAGTTTGTAGGAGAAGATCTTCAAAGGGTCAACCACCTTGTAACCTGGTGCTGAAGAACCTCTGTGAGGCCTTCTTGTTGGAGAGAGATCAGAGATCTTCAGAGGCTTCTCTGCAGTCTGCACTCTGAGAGACTCAAACTCTTCTGTCTGGACCATCAAACAGCCGGTGTGTGTCGTCTGCAGAGATTCAGAACAACACAGCGACCACAGTTCAGACCCATCGATGAAGCTGCACGACAACACAAGAGAACCTTCAGGAAACTCTGGAGCCCTTAAAGGAGAAGTTAAAGGTTTTTGAAGAAGTTAAAGGTTTCTGAAGAAGTTAAAGTGAAGTTTGATCAAACAGCAGAAACACATGAAGGTCCAGGCCCGGACGCACGAGAGGCAGATTAGGTCAGTTTAAGAAGCTTCACCAGTTTCTAGAAGAGGAAGAGGAGGCCAGGATGGCTGCACTGAGGGAGGAGAGGAGCAGAAGAGTCAGTGATGGAGAGAAGTGGAGGCTCTGAGCAGGAGATAGCAGCTCTTTCAGACACCGTCAGAGCCACAGAGGACGAGCTGGAGCTGAAGACGTCTCATTCCTGCACAACTACAAGGCTGCAGTGCAAGATCAGCAGCGCCCCTGCTGGTGATCCACAGCTGCCCTCAGGAGCTCTGATAGACGAGGCCCAAACACCTGGGCAACCTGACCGTCAACATCTGGAAACAACTGAAGGACTGGTCTCCTACACTCCTGTGGTTCTGGATCCAAACACCTACTCATCAAACCTGATCCTGTCTGAAGATCTGACCAGTGTGAGACGAGGGAGAGACAAGAAGCTTCCTGACAATCCAGAGAGGTTTGAGGTTCCTGCTCTGTTCTGTACTGGAGGATTTAACTCAGGGACTCACAGCTGGTGATAGACAGAGGAAAAAACTGATACTACCACACACATACACACCTTCACACACACTTTGACTGACAAGAGGTTTTCATTCATTGACACTAATGATGAGAGGAACTTCTAATAAAGGTGTTACCACTGAAGGTGTGTGTGACAGTGGAACAGAGCAGTTAGAGATCAAGAGGATCATTATATTCATCTGTTTATGTCTTAAAAGGGAAAAAAGCTGATCCAAGTCCAAATCATAAAAATGTTTGAATCATTGTTCAGATTTTAAGTTTGCACACATTCAAATTCATTTACTTACATCTATGAAATGTTTCCCACATGTAAATATGTTTTCAATGATTCAAAAACATCAACAGTTTTTATCTGATGAATATAAAGTGTCTCTGTTTGTAAAAGAGTTTTCATTCAGTTTCAATCAGCCGAGTCATCCTGTTTAAGGGACGTCTCCGGTTGCGTTCAGGACAAAGGTCAGTGTAAGATAAGAACTCTTTTATTGTCGCACACAAACACACAGGTTTTAGACAGTCTGGCGGGACGTGCACGAAGACTACGTCCAGGTTTTAGACAGTCTGTGACGTCACAAGAGACTACGTCCAGGTTTTAGACAGTCTGCGGGGACGTCACGGAGACTACGTCCAGGTTTTAGACAGTCTGCGGGGGACGTCACAGAGACTACGTCCAGGTTTTATACAGTCTGCGGGGACGTCACGGAGACTACGTCCAGGTTTTAGACAGTCTGCGGGGACGTCACGGAGACTACGTCCAGGTTTTAGACAGTCTGCGGGGGACGTCCACAGCGACTGAGACTACGTCCAGGTTTTAGACAGTCTGCGGGGACGTCACGGAGACTACGTCCAGGTTTTAGACAGTCTGCGGGGACGTCATTGAGACTAGGTCCAGGTTTTAGACAGTCTGCGGGGACATCACAGAGACTAGGTCCAGGTTTTAGACAGTCTGTGGTCTGTGTTCAGCGTGCTCATACTCAGCATTCAATCACAGCTTCTTTCTTTATCAATGAAAGGTCACTGAAGCTTCAGGAGCCGCTGGCTTCTTCACTAATTGAAGACATAACTTCAGTCCTCACGGTGTGATTAGGTACCTGTTACCTGATCAGCTGGCTGACATTTCCAAGTGTAAAATTAAAAATAACCATAATTAATCACCAGCACGCGTCTGCGGCGCTCCTGGCAGGCCGTGGTTGTAATCAGATGGCAGGAGGAGCAGCTGGACCGGTGACTCCTTCTCTGATCGTCCTGAACTAAACGCCCCTACAGTCCAGTCTCTTCTTAAACATGACATGCAGTACTCAGAGTACACAAGCATCACCAGCTTCATGCAGTCAAAGTACACAAGTATTCTCAGTACAGGACTCAGGTATCTGTGACAGCTTCATTAATGTTTCCTCTGCACGTCTTCATCAGCCAACATCGTCTGCACGGCCACGGCTCGTTAACGCTGGAGATGAAATATATAAGAAATAATATACGTTTGATTTACTGAAGTCTGCTGATGGAGCCTACTGTCTACAGCCTGGACACAGTCTCTGAGACGTCCCCGCAGACTGTCTACAACCTGGACGTAGTCACTGTGACGTCCCCGCAGACTGTCTACAACCTGGACACAGTCTCTGAGACGTCCCCGCAGACTGTCTACAACCTGGACGCAGTCTCTGAGACGTCCCCGCAGACTGTCTAAAACCTGGACATAGTCTCTGTGACATCCCCGCAGACTGTCTAAAACCTGGACGTAGTCTCTGTGACATCCCCGCAGACTGTCTACAACCCGGACACAGTCTCTGAGACGTCCCCGCAGACTGTCTAAAACCCGGACATAGTCTCTGAGACGTCCTAGTGGACTGTGCATGGATCTTTTTGCTCCGTCTGTAGACAGTCGTCTTTGTCTTTTCTTTGTCACTCTTCTTGTTTCGCGTCCAAAGTTCAGTTCAACATTTCTGAAGTCTAAATTTATGCATGCGGTGCGTCCTCTGAATCTTTTTAGGCAGCGTCACAGAAATGAACTCTGCAATATTAATGCTGTTCATGGCAGGACTGCAGGGGATTGTGGGTCAGCAGGGACATCAGAGTTTAGTGATATAGACAGGGTGTAATCCATTCTTTGATTTATGCGTGTCTAACGTCTTCAAATCAATTCCAGCAGCCCGAAAGATGCCAACGCAAAGAAGCTAAAATTGGTTCATCCATCCCTGAAGTCGTGCTGCAGAGAAGAGGGCTTCATGAATTAAGCATGAAAACAAGGAGATTCAGAAGGTTACGTAATGAAAGCATCAGTTACTCCAAATGTTAGACAGAGCACTGTGTGTTTGTGTGAGACCATCAAAGAGGGTTGAACTTTACACCTGACCTTTGTACCTGAACAAAGGTTACTCTGAGTGTCCAGAGGGAGTTCATCACCTGAATGTAACTAAACCGACTGCACTCTAACTCCATCTACCATCTCAGCTGAAGCTCCACCCCCTGCCTCTCAGTGTCAGGTCCACTCACCTGAAAACGATCGTTAGGAGTCAATATATAACGAGCAGCACGGAGTATCTCAGGCCTGATTCACCTCGTCCAGCGTGGCTCGCATGTTTTAAAGCTTCATCAACACGTTTATTGATCCACAAAGTCAGACTTGTTTTTCCGTCCTGTGTCACCTGTGGGCTGCTGTGCTCACTGCTGGTTCGGAAGTCGGGTTCAGTGGAACCGCTAATTAGCTGCTGCTAACTGAATCTGCTGTTAGCAGGCAACAGAACCGGGCCCAGCAGCTGGACCGGTCTAGGTTGGAGCACAGCCTCAGAGACCAACAGGGCATTATGTTACGTTACCGAGGTGATTTACAGACTTTATGATGTTGACGTTGGTAAGTAGTGAACTGCTAACTGTCTCTGCCCCGGTCACACCTGTAAACCACTTCACACCTGCCTCATTATATTTCACATCACATTACAGGAAGCAGAATCTGGTGCCTCCATGGGCAAACATCTGGACCGGCTTGGCAGGGTGACCGGTGCAGCAGTGGTGCAGGTAGTCGAATCCCTGAAGGACGCTCTGACGTGTGAATCTGACGGACTCGGCAGTTGTTGGTATCAAATGTACGAGCTGTCATTTCTCTAACGGCTCCTGTAATTACCGGGGCAGCTCCTCTCCGTGAAGCCGTGAGCGTCTGGCAGCAGTGATTGTTCAGGTTCATTATATTCAGTCTGATCGCTGTCTGAGCCGAATCCAATCCCACAATTCAATCGCTCTGTAATGTGTTAACACGTTTTCTTATGGAATCAAACAGACGGTTTGTCTTTGACAGAAATAAACATGAATCATTCATCAAATGTGTTTTGGCTCGGCGAGTGTCCTTGAGTGCCTAACCTAAAAAAAATAAGTGGATGAATGTTTTTGGAACGTTTCCGAGACTCGTCTTTCGTTTCCTCTGAAGGTCGCTCTCCGTGATGTAAGCATCCAGCGGAAAGTGACAGAAGCAGAGAGACAACGTGAAGCGATGGATCGTGAAAGGCCTCGCTCGGACTCGCTGATGTGGACAAACTCTTTCAGAAAAGGGTTCCCTGGTGTCGAGTTTTCAGGGTCAGGACACGCTGCGCCGGTCCTCGACTCCTGAATCCTGGGGCAGCAGGTGTAACGGGGGGAGACTACATCCAGGAGACTACATCCAGGTTTTAGAGAGTCTGCGGGGACGTTACGGAGACTACGTCCAGGTTTTAGACAGTCTGCGGGGACGTCACGGAGACTACGTCCAGGTTTTAGACAGTCTTAATGTCTTTTTAATGAGACTCTGTCATTAATCTAATCAGTGGATCAGAATTGGACCTGGACCGGATTTTGACTCCAGGAGCTAAAAGTGATGTAGACCGTGGCTGCATTCCAATTCTGGAGGGATGTCAAGTCAGATTTTATTCATGGAGCCAAAACAATGAGAAAAGACCTGAGGGGACGTTTACGTCCACAGAGTCTGTCTGTCCTCAGACAGAAAAAGGATGACGACGTGTCGACTGAACAAACTCGAACACATGAACTGATGACAAACGCTTTGAGCTGTGATCACAAGGACGTCCATCACTTCCACACGTCCTCCTCTGTCACTATGACGACTGATGTCTGCTGTGAAATCAGTCAAGATTCGCGATTTCACGTCAGCGTCCTCTTCTCTCTCTTCTACTCTGCCATTATGTCCATAGAGACTGCTGGGCCTGTGAACCTCCTCTGACACACGCCTGGTGCTCTGAGCTCACAGCAGCAGTGTTGGACTGTTCACTGGAGACACGGCACCAACACCGTCACTGCTGCCAGGGGGCTGCTCCACCCGTCACTCTACCATCTCCACACAAACTGAGCTAACAGCAGCTATCAAACTGAGCTAACAGCAGCTAACAGCAGCTAAGAAACTGAGCTAACAGCAGCTAAAAAACTGAGCTAACAGCAGCTATCAAACTGAGCTAACAGCAGCTAACAGCAGCTAAAAAACTGAGCTAACAGCAGCTAACAGCAGCTAACAAACTGAGCTAACAAACTGAGCTAACAGCAGCTAACAGACTGCGCTAACAGCAGCTAACAGACTGAGCTAACAGCAGCTAACAGACTGAGCTAACAACAGCTAACAGACTGAGCTAACAGCAGCTAACAGACTGAGCTAACAGCAGCTAACAGACTGAGCTAACAGCAGCTAACAGACTGAGCTAACATGAGCTAACAGCAGCTAACAGACTGAGCTAACATGAGCTAACAGCAGCTAACAGACTGAGCTAACATGAGCTAACAGCAGCTAACAGACTGAGCTAACATGAGCTAACAGCAGCTAACAGACTGAGCTAACATGAGCTAACAGCAGCTAACAGACTGAGCTAACATGAGCTAACAGCAGCTAACAGACTGAGCTAACATGAGCTAACAGCAGCTAACAGACTGAGCTAACATGAGCTAACAGCAGCTAACAGACTGAGCTAACATGAGCTAACAGCAGCTAACAGACTGAGCTAACATGAGCTAACAGCAGCTAACAGACTGAGCTAACATGAGCTAACAGCAGCTAACAGACTGAGCTAACATGAGCTAACAGCAGCTACAGCTGTCAGCAGTTTACTTCACTGTCCATCATAAACTCTGTAAATCACAGAGCTGAGGCATCAACATGATATTTCAAAATAAAATGCTTGTGTTGTGTTCATGAGCTGCAGTCAGAACCGGATCAGAACCCGGTTCTAGAGTTCTTGGTGACGTGTTTCATTCACTCTCAGTGCTCGTGCTCACTGTGAGAACCTCACTGATGGTCACAGGAACGCGCGTGGGTGGAGTGTGCGCGTGTGGTTGCGTGACTGTGCGTGTGACAGAGAGAGGAGGGGGTCTCCTCCTGCTGTCCGGACACTCCGAACACAGAACCACACTGCTCTGGTTCTTCTTCAGCCCAGGCGCCGTGGAGTGGACCCGGACCCGGACCAGAACCGGAGCCCGGAGCGGGGGGATGAAGAGCGTGTTCGCGGAGTTCGTCCTCACACCTTGGAAACTATTCCCGCCTGATCCGCAGGTGTGAGCTGATCGATGACTCCGGAGCCGAACCTGGGTTCGGTTCTTCACGCATCGGAACACGGATTACCTGGACAGGAGTTAACGGAGCTGGTTTTCGGTGTGTGTGCGCGCGTGTGTGTGTGTGTGTGCGTGTTTGCGGGGATGGATGCTCGGAGAGCAACAAGCGCGCGTGGCTGCACGCAGCGGCGGCGGCTCCTCACACGGACACCGCGCTGCTGAATGCGGGTCTGAGGCGGGTTTCTGTGTCGGTGTGCGGGTTCTAATCAGCTCTCGTTTGGATCTTTGGACGGGAATGAACTGTGGGGTTCGGTGAAGTGTCCTAAATAAAGTGCCCCGCACCTCCGCGGCGGTTCGGCGTGTTTTTTTTTCATTGCGGTGTGCTGTGATTGAACTCTGCGTGGTGGAGGGACGCGGATCACAACCATGGCCACGCACACGCACTCCGAGCATCTCCCGCAACTGAAGGCGGGTTTCACGTTCCGGGTGTTGTGGATGCTTCACGCCTTCCTGGACCTCGCGGGCTCTCAGGAGGTTTACGCGCCGCACTCGATCCGGGTGGAAGGCGACGTGACGCTGGGGGGGCTTTTCCCCGTGCACGCCAGGGGGGTCCCCGGGATGCCGTGCGGGGACATCAAGAAGGAGAACGGCATCCACCGGCTGGAGGCGATGATGTACGCCCTGGATCAGATCAACGGGGACGAGGAGCTGCTGCCCAACGTCACTCTGGGCGCCCGAATCTTGGACACCTGCTCCCGGGACACGTACGCGCTGGAGCAGTCACTGACTTTCGTCCAGGCGCTCATCCAGAAGGACACGTCCGACGTGAGGTGCACCAACGGGGAGCCGCCGCTGTTCGTCAAGCCGGAGAAAGTTGTCGGAGTGATCGGAGCTTCGGCCAGCTCCGTGTCCATCATGGTGGCCAACATCCTGCGACTGTTCCAGGTAGGACGGTCTACCAGCACCACCAGCACCACCCACACCACCAGCACCAGCACCACCCACACCACCAACACCACCAGCACCACCAACACCACCAATACCACCACCAACACCACCCACACCACCCACACCACCAGCACCACCAGCACCACCAGCACCACCAATACCACCAGCACCACCCACACCACCACCAACACCACCCACACCACCAACACCACCAGCACCACCCACACCACCCACACCACCACCCCCCCCACCCCCCCCAACACCACCAACACCACCCACACCAACACCACCAACACCACCCACATCAACACCACCAACAATACCACCACCAACACCACCAACACCACCCACACCAACACCACCAACACCACCAACACCACCCACACCACCACCACCAACAACACCCACACCACCACCAACACCACCAGCACCACCAACACCACCAACACCAGCACCACCAACACCACCCACATCAACACCACCAACAACACCACCACCAACACCACCCACACCAACACCACCAACACCACCCACACCACCACCACCAACACCACCAACAACACCCACACCAACACCACCAGCACCACCAACACCACCAACACCAGCACCACCCACACCACCAACACCACCACCAACACCACCACCAACACCAGCACCACCAACACCACCAACACCACCAATACCACCAACACCACCAACACCACCCACACCACCAACACCACCAACACACCACCAACACCACCAGCACCACCAACACCACCCACACCACCAACACCACCAGCACCAACACCACCAACACCACCAGCACCACCAACACCACCAACACCACCAATACCACCAGCACCACCCACACCACCCACACCACCACCACCAACACCACAGCACACTCCATCCGTCCATATATCCCCGTGCACTGCTGTTGTTTTCATGGTAAACTGTCAGCTGTGTGTTTTCAGCCATAATAATTTTGGTGTCATTTTCTAATATTACGGTAAAGGAAGTTAATACTGTTGATTTTCACATGTAAGGTTTTATTCCATATTTCATAATGTTTGTAGATTCTACAATGAAACAATGACAAAACATGACAGTAAAAATCTGTATGACATAAATATTACAGTGATTCACTATATAAGTCCAATATGACTTCTGTATACATTCTCTTAAAGTTATGTTGTACAATGATGTAGATGAAATGAGACAACAGCAGCTAACAAACAGAGCAGAGATGATGTCACAGTTTCTTTTTTACAGTGTGGGTCAGGTTGGCACAGCAGGCGTGGTGGTGGTGATGGTGATGGTGTGGTGGAGGTGATGGTGTGGTGGTGGTGGAGGTGATGGTGTGGTGGAGGTGATGGTGTGGTGGTGTGGTGGAGGTGGTGGTGTTGGTGGTGTGGTGGTGTGGTGGAGGTGATGGTGTGGTGGTGGTGATGGTGTGGTGTGGTGGAGGTGATGGTGTGGTGTGGTGGAGGTGTGGTGGAGGTGGAGGTGATGGTGTGGTGGAGGTGTGGTGGTGTGGTGGAGGTGTGGTGGAGGTGGAGGTGATGGTGTGGTGGTGTGGTGTGATGGTGTGGTGGAGGTGTGGTGGAGGTGGAGGTGATGGTGTGTTGGTGTGGTGGAGGTGATGGTGTGGTGGTGTGGTGGAGGTGGAGGTGGTGGTGTGATGGAGGTGTGGTGGAGGTACTCCACAATAACCGTGTGTGTGTGTGTTCTTGTTGTACTGTCGTTGTGGGGCCTCTGTTCTCGTGCTGGTGTTAGCAGGACCTTGTATGAAGCGTCTCATGTGGACCGGAGAGGCAGCAGGTGTGTTTACCGGTTTGAGTCCTGATGGATCAGAACCAGGAGCAGTCTGATGGTTTTAGTGTGGACACCACACAGAGGTGTGTTTGACTGAGTTCATGTTTGAAGTGTGTTTTTAGTTTAGTCTGCTTCACACTGTTCACATCATAAAAATAAAAAAACAAGCTGCAACATTAAAATAGACGAACAAAAGCTTGACGAGACTAAAAATTGATGCATTGACGTAGGATGAAGAGAGAGAGTGATGACAAGAGCTCCTCTGGTTCTGCTGTTAAAATCTTGACATAGTTATTTGTTAGTTTTTATAAATTACATTTTTTTTATTCATGCTTATTGGTAAATATCATAAAAAGCTTTAAATGAAACTTTTTCAGTTAATTAACGACGTGTACATTCACTTCACGACACGATTCACTCGGTGAATCAAGGAATCTTTATTATTTGCTGTGCAGCAGCAGGACAAAGACATAAACAAAACAGATAGTACGAACGATTGAACAAAACCCAGTGAAGATACAATAATTACATTCCTACACTTTACATTACATTATTAACAAGGCCGATAGCAGCTGGAACAAAGGAGTGTTTGTGTCTGTTAGTTTTACATTTAGGTGGCAACATAATGCTGCTGTTCAGGGGCTGAGCTGAGTCGACTGACTGTGCTTTCTTTATGTTCTGTTTTTAAAAGTGAGGGACCAGCTCACAAAGCAAAGGACAGACTCAATAAAACATTCTTGTTGACGTACTTTGCGTTAAAAGAACATACGCAACGTTTGGCTCGAAGGTCAGTTTATCATTGGTGATTATATAACCGAGGTATTTGTATTGTTCCACAACGTCCACAGCTCGACCACCTATCATGTTAGAAGAGAGGACATCACCTTTAGTTTCAGCCACATTAATGTTAATAACAGAGAACTTACACCACTCTGTAAAATAATTTAAAATAGCACCATGTTCAGGGTCGTCACTCGTCAGCAGCGACACTATTACAGAGTCGTCTGCAAACTTAATGATGTGACGCACATGTTCCTATATAAGTAAATCAGATAGAGGAGAGGACGCAGACGTGGGAGGATCCAGAGGAGGAAAAAAGGATGTCCGATAAAAAGCCATTCACTCTCTCCAACAGATCAGGCAAGAATCAATGTTAAGATTGCTCTTTAAAATATCGCTGAAACACAGGAAAATGGATGCAGTTAAAAGCTGCAGAGAAGTCAATTGTACAACATTCATTACAAAATAACATCGACCACATAAATCTCTAAATGTGATGTAAACATCATGTACACGTCATCAGTCTGATGTATGAATGGATACAGAGGTGGAAGTGAGAGCAGTTCTAATAAAAGTACTTCAGTCGTAGTAATTTTAGTTCGCAGTATTAATCAACGAGAAACATTCACACCTCCTCCACCTGTTTCTTCTTCTTCACCTCCTGAAGGTGACGACGAGCCAACGTACCTGCTTGTTAAATCAGCTGTCGTGAATGACTAACGAATATTTTTAGTAAGTTTAAAAAAAGTCTGACAGTGTTTTTGTTTTTTTTCTGTTTGAGGTGGAAACATGAAATATTCTGTAGAGACACGCGACGACTTGAAAACTCATGATTTCACATTTATCACGTCTTAATTGGAAAATAGAGTTCCAAGCACATCATTGAAGATGAACTTGTTTTTTTATCTTCCTTATATTTTTTTAGTTAATATTTATTCTGAACCAAGTCAAATTCCTTGATAGTGCAAACCTACTTCTTAAATCTGATTCTGATTCATGCAGCACAAAGTAAAAGAGGAGGGATTAGAGGATTAGAATAAAATTAGATTATAAAATTCAAAAGAAGTTCAGACTTAAAAACTGCAAAAATAAAACAATAAAATGTTCAAATCAAATCAAGTGACTAAACACAAAGATCAGAGCAGATGACGAGGACACTGAATAAGAGCCAGGCTTTCTTTAAAGATGTCTTTCAGAACACTAATAAGAGAATCTTAAAATCAATAATCACTAACAGGTGACCAATGCAAAAACTTTAAATGGGAGTTATTTAATTTATAAAACCGTAAAACTCACAGTGTCTTTAACCACACTACATTAACTCGTTCATACACGTGCTCCGCCTCCTGAGCTGATGATGGTTTCTCTTTTCGAGTCTCTCAGGAAATGATGAAGATGTGATCGGGTTGTAAAGGGGTGGTCCATTTCTGGAAACTCAGAAACTTCATGGAAATTAATGCTAATTAATTAATGCGAACTGTAAATTGTGTGTAATTTAAACAAACTGTATCATATCCAAACATGAATATAAACATTTAGTTTTGTCATAAAACAATTAAAAAACATTTCAACAGATTTATTCGTGAGTAGAACTTTACCAAGTTTAAATTATTTTATTGAACAATATTATGCAGTCCACAAGCTCACATGTGTCTTCAACAGTCTCTGTGTGCTCTGGGCTCTAAAGTGTGGTCCAGGTACAGAAATCACCTGTGCAGGTAGGGGGCGTGGCCTCAACAGCCCTGCAGTAAGCTGTGTGCTACTGTATGTGCATGTCAGTGAGGAATAGAAGATATATTCAAGTGTACCTGCATGGAATCTGTTTTAGTCAAGATAATAAGAGATATAATTTCACTAACTATATTTAAGTTCCCTGTTAAAGGGTCCAACCTTCAATTTTGGTTTATTCCCGTTTATTCCTATAAATTTGCATTAATTCCCATAGAAAGTTTCCCAGAATTTTGCAACCCCTTTCACTGCTGTAAATGTGTGAAGGCTAAAAACTTATATTTTGGTATCAGACTCTGACAGACAGCATTAATTCTTTTAAACTGTGAGTCATAAATAAAGAAAGAAAAATGAAATTCCAGCCTGAAGCTTGTTTGTCGTATCTCATCATAGTTCCACACTAACAGAACAGATTTCTGAAGGTAAATGGGTCAGATGTGGAGGTGGTGGATGAGATGCAAGGCTAATTATTTTCCCCTGTGAGAGAAGAGTCATCTGTTCCACAGCTGCTCTCGCCCCATTACGCCCCTGATGTTCCTAAATGGCCGAGTTGGCACTGGCGTCGCACCACAAACACATTAAGGCTTCGCTCTCTGGACCGCTGCCCCCACCAACAAACCAACCAACCAACCCGCTAACCCCTCCAGTGGATCATGACTCGGGTCACAGCCAGAAAAAGATTTTTACAGTGCAGACAGGGCAGCAAACATCGAAATGAAAACTGATCTCTGAGAAACATTTATCCACTTTTTTTAAAGATTATTTTTTTTGGCCTTTTTAAGCTTCATTTGACAGAGACAGCTGAAGAGAGAGAGACGGGAATGACATGCGGGAGAGAGGTCGGATTCGAACCCTCGGCTTCTACAGCGAGGACTGAGCCTTCACACACGGGGCGGCTGCTCTGCCAGCTGAACGAAACACTGTCACAAAGATCCGTGAATCTTCATCGTGTTTGAAATGGTTCCTTTCACAAAGATCCGTGAATCTTCATCGTGTTTGAAATGGTTCCTTTTGATTGACTTGTTGATTAATGGTTTAATTTATTTCATGTATTAAAGGTCTAGTGTGTCAGCTTTAATGAGCTCTATTTACAATAAGTAGTTAAATAACAAATTATTTGTAATGCTGTAATTATGTGACCTCATCAGCAGCTTATAAATTAGATGTTGTAAAAATAGCGTTTGGTTTGTCCGCTTAGGGCTCCTGTAAGGTTTTTATATCTACAGCAGTGTTGTAGTCCGGATCGGTCTTGGTCTTTGAGACTGTTTAAAGGTCTCAGTCTCAGACAAAGAGGACTCATAAAGAAAGAAAAGAACTTAATGAGGACCCAAAGAGTCTTATCTCAGTCTCTGGTCTTGGTCTTGACTCAGTCTTGCAGTACCTTAATCTGGGTCTTGACTTTGTCTCAACCCCTCAAAGTCCTGGTCTTGTCTCGGTCTTGATACACTCTGGTCCACAGAACCCGTCACAGACAAACTGTCCTCATGTTTGACAGGAGAGGAAGAAGTGAGGGGGTTGCAGCCTCAGAGGTAGTGGGAACCAAATCAATAAATGCAGCAACTTTCTTCTCAGTAAATATTGCTCTATGTTTTATTGTCACATGTTGAAGTCATAACAGTGTATGGAGCCCGTTAGCTCCCGTTAGCTCCCGTTAGCTCCTGTTAGCTCCCATTAGCTCCCGTTAGCTTCCATTAGCTCCTGTTAGCTCCCATTAACTCCCATTAGCTCCCGTTAGCTCCCATTAGCTCCCATTAGCTTCCATTAGCTCCCATAAGCTTCCATTCGCATGAACACACCGTGAACACACCATGAACACACCGTGAACACAGTATGAACACACCGTGAACACACCGTGAACACAGTATGAACACACCGTGAACACACCATGAACACACTATGAACACCGTGAACGCACCGTGAACACACTATGAACACCGTGAATGCACCATGAACACACTATGAACACTATGAACACCGTGAACACACCATGAACACACCATGAATACTATGAACACACCGTGAACACAGTATGAACTCACCGTGAACACACCATGAACACACCATGAACACACTATGAACACACTCTGAACACCGTGAACACACTGTGAACACACTATGAACACACTCTGAACACACTATGAACACCGTGAACACACTATGAACACCGTGAACACACTATGAACACACTATGAACACACCATGAACACTATGAACACTGTGAACACACCGTGAACACACTATGAACACACTATGAACACTATGAACACACCGTGAACACAGTATGAACACACCGTGAACACACCATGAACACACTGTAAACACTGTGAACGCACCGTGAACACACTATGAACACCGTGAACACACTATGAACACACTATGAACACCGTGAACACACTATGAACACACTATGAACACACCATGAACACACTATGAACACACCGTGAACACACTCTGAACACACCGTGAACACACCGTGAACACACCATGAACACACTATGAACACACTATGAACACACCGTGAACACACTATGAACACACCTTGAGTGCAGCAGCTCATGCTCTGACCAACAGAAGCTGTGGCCTTTGTCTGAAAATAATTGGCTGATTAAAGGTGAGGCCACCTGTCGGCTTTCCTGTTTACGACCCGTGAATGAGGCTGACCCCACCTTTGATCAGTCCTGGAAATCATTGTTGAAATGCGGCCTTGAATAGAAAACATGTTGGTATCAGCGTGTATTGATCTCTGAAGTTTTATTTATTATATTTATTACATCTCTGATGAAACATTCAGACTGAAGCTGGAGGTCAGTGAAAGGAAAGTCGTCGTCTCTTCTTCTTTAATTTGTGTTTCCGTCTCTCTCCGTCTGTTCTGACCTTTCTCTCACGTCTTCTGTGAGCGTCTGATAAGACGGAGCTTCACCTTCTCGTCCTGCTTCCTCTCAGATCTCTGATTTCTGCAGCGCCCACGCTCTGAGATAAACTAGCTGCAGGTTTTCATCCCGCTCTCTCAGATACAAACCAGGACTCCACCCTGATGGGACTGATGGGGTTCGACCTCCACAGCCTGGTTTGCACAACAGTGCATTTACATTGTTGTTCCCAAACTACACTGTAAAAAAACGAGTGATGTGATCTAAAATGAACAGAATATACTTGTAAATATTTGTTTAATAACAGTTTTTATTATGTCCATTGTTTTTGTGTTGTACTTGTTCATCATTAAATAACTAATAAAAGATTTTTAAGTAAAGTTACATGTAAAAACTCATAATAATATAAATAATATATAATAAAATGAACAGTAGATTGTTCTAATTATGAAGCTGAGGCTTTACAACAATAATTTCATTGTTTTTACAAGAGTAAATTTTAATGATAGTAAAATACAGTATATACAATATATAATACAATATCCACGACAAGTCCCTCCCTGTCCTACAGGAAACACGTCTTGGTTTTTATTTTGAAAGTCCTTCCTCGTGTCTCTGCTGGCTTTATTTCCTGTCACCTGTTTGCCTGATTAGTCTCACCTGTGCCTCGTGAAGAGTTGAAGCCGAGCAGTCGAGGACATCAGAGGACGCAGCAGATATACTAAATCTGATCCAGTTTGAGTTTCAGTCCTGAAGTTCTGCTCAGTAATCAGTGAGGACAGAGACAGGTGACAGGTGGACTCACATGAACTGGATTTAATGTGGACCTCCGTCATGTGGATGAACCCGCTCAGCGCTGACTGTGAGTAAAGGCTTTGCTGCTTTCTGGGACTTTATTTTTGGAGAACTGTGTGCAGCGCTTTGACTGACCTATATTCAGTGTGAGTGTGAGTCAGTGACCGCACACGCGTGTCGGTTGTAGATGCCTCCACCTCGTGTCTGTCTGTTATTACTTTACATTCAGACTGTTGGCTCCCTGATCTCACATCAGTGTGATGAATGACGTTACAGGATGGATCTAAATGTTTGAGGACAAACTCTGCATATTAAAGACGTCTCTGATGTTTCCACCTGAAGGCAGTCTGTAAATGACACTGTTCATTTCTGCTGTGATGTATGAAGGTGGAGGCGGTGTCCGTCAGCTGACCTCCACCTCTTTTAAACGTCTGATAATCGACCACCAACGTTCGCTCTTAGCTCATCTTCGTCACGTGAAAAAGTTGTTGATGAACATTAATTAAGTGATGTTGCATTGCTGCCTCGCGTCCTGAACTTTGGTGACTTTCAGCTCGTTTATCTGTTTTGGTTGACTCTCTAGCGCTCTCAGATAAAGCCTGCCGACCTGCTGACACCGTCAGAGACAGAGATTTATCTGAGCAGGTGGTGGAGACCAAAAACAGAGCTGATTGGTCAGGATTAAAGAGGACGTTAGAGGACAGTACAAATATATGGAATGCTGCGATATATCTGCAGTGAGATGATAGTGTGTCTGATGGCTGATTTATCACTCTGACTCCAACAAAACACCATTTTCTGTCAGGATGCTGCTGGAATCAGGTCGTATCCTCCCCGCTGGTTTTCCGTCGTTCTATATGATATTTAAGAACTGTGAGCGTGCAGAGGAAACACCAGCATTAAAGAAAAACAGCTTTTTGTCTTCTGCTTTACTCTCCTCGTTCTCGGCCCTCCATCCTCCCCCGCCACCTTCCAAAGCTGCAGCTCTCACATTCGATTAATCCAGGACCCAGGAGGGCCCGGCTCCACTCGGCTGCTTCCCCTCCTTGTTTTGGGCCGTCTTTGTGTTGCTTCTCAGCCTGTCACAGCTGCTCGGGAAGCCTCTTTCTTTCTCCTTGCTGTCTTTGCTAAGTATAAAAGAATAGCTGTGGTAGTCTTAGTCAGCCCTCTGAGACGCACACAGGCACATCTATTACCGGCAGAAAAGCCTCCTGTGGGTCCGGACTCCATTCAGACTCAGTCCAGTGTCAGCTGGTGCTGTTTTAGATTAAAGAAGCCTCGCTGATGCAGGTTTGGTCTGTTTGGTGTTTTTCATCCTTTGGTAAATTTAGCAAATGAATCGTCACAGGACAGACTGAAGCTCGAGACGTGTTTTTATGATGCTGGTGATGACTTGATGGTTACTGGTTTCCAACCGTTTGGGTTGCCAAAGCGTCACAAGGGCGTCATTGTTTCATCATCTACAGTTCATAGAATGATAAAAGATTCAGGGAATAACAAGAAATCGCTGTGCACAAGGAACAAGGCTGAAAACCGATATCACAAAATGCAGTGACCAAGATAAATGTCATGTTTTAGTGGACATCATTTACTTTGCATCAGTATTAGTTGCAATAACTGATAGCAAGCACGTTACCACCAATGATGATAAAGGATGGACAGCGTGTGCGTGACGTCACTCAGACTGTTCTGAAGCCAGATAGTCAGTCACAGCGTCCACGCTCTTAACCCTGCATAACTTGAAGCCTTAATATAATGTGAACAGGTGAGTTGTATATAAATTCACCCTCAGTACAGTTGTCATGAACGGGGAAATTAGCTACAGAGACCAAAACTGTTTTTTGTACCAGGCTGTAAACATGTTTATTTCTGCTGTTGGACATTTGGACATGGGGACTTATGGAGACTGACTCAGTTTTGGCACTTCCTGTGTGGTGAGTTATCTGTCATTAAATATTCACAGACATAATCTGCTGGGATTCATCCAAACTTCCTGCAGTTATTGTCTCACCTGACCTTCAGGTGTTTTCTACAGGTGGGACATGCAGTTCACGTACAGAGAATCAGTTTGGAGACGTTTCATGTTATTCTGCAGCAGTGCAGGTGATGGATGAACTCAGGCTGTTCATTTGTTGCTCAGCTCATCCCATGACCTCGGGCAGTCACAGGTCTCCAAAGCGCTCGATCTCCTGCTGCCGTGTAAATATAGAGTTTTCATCTGAACGCAAATTGACGCCTCGAGGGGGCGCCGTGATCCGGCACAGTCGTTTCTCTTTGTGTACTCAGACGGGTGGTCACGTAAAAACCACATGCAGGTCTGCACATGGGGCACGTTTCAGGACCACGATCCTGAGTGCAACACCAAACCATCAGACAACAGACGGAAGTTTGCATGCTGAAGAAACGGCAGTGTGGGTTTGGTGGCTCAGACCATCACGCAGCGCCACCATCAGGTCAGCTGGACTCTGTGTTTCATGCTAACATGGTAAACACAGCGTGTTAGCATGTCGTTAGCGTGTTTCCATCAACATGTTCTGATCCATTTCCAAACTTCACCGTCTTCCCGACAAGTTAGCGTGACATGTTTGCAGCCAAACAGTCCCACAGAAGAATATTTGATCTGGACAGGAACTCAGTGTTTCTGTCCAGGTGTGTTCTGTGAACCACGTGAAGCGATTCCCCAACACGTATGAACTCCTCCTCTCTGTCCTTTGCTTCTATTTGCAGCAGTGCTTCTTCCTCCTCCCACTCTCAATCTGCCCGTTACTTCGCCTTCGCCGTCGCTCTCAGCACTTCCAAACGCTGCATGCACTCTGCAGCCTGCATACAAATCCAACATGTTTACTCCGTCCTCCTCCTCCGTCACCGGAGAAACAAAGAAATGCGATCGCAGCGAGCAGGAAGCTCGGAGGAGGCGTGAGCGTCTAACAGGTGGTAACAGAGACAAACTCACATGATGTGACGAGGTAAACACGACTAAGCAGCCATGTAATTATGGTGGGCGCATGTTGAAGCGTGATGCAGCAGAAGAGACAATAAACACACAGAGTGTGGAATTAACCTCAACAACACCATGTTATTATAATTTTTATAATCCAGGTTTACTTTGGAGGCTTTTACACATAAACGATATCGGAAGCCGTCGGCCTGACAGGCCATGAAACATCTGTAATGTGAGCACATGAATTCTAACTTTAATATGGATCATGTGTTTTCAAATATCTCTGGGTCTTGTTCACAAGTGATGGAGCGTGAGATGGGCTGGTGGGTTGATGCGGCACCGGCAGTACTGCAGACGTTGTACTGGACTGTTGTGGTTCAGATTCTGATTTTCTGGTTCATCTACGCTCCAACTCTCACACAATCTTTAGGTAGTGAGCGAAAGAAGGAGGTCGTGGATACAAAGTTCCTCTGTTGGGTGTCTGGGCTCAGCCTTAGAGAGTGAGGAGCTCAGAGCAGAGCTGCTGATTCTTCATGGTGGTTCAACATCTGACCCGGACCTGGGCAACTTCCTTTGGAGGCGTTTTTTGGAATGTCCAACTGGGAGGAGACCCCGGGGCAGACCCAAAACCTGCTGAAGGGACGATAAAGCCCCTCTGGCCTGGGAACACCTCGGGATCCTCCAGGGGGGGCTGGCCTGGTGCCACCGTGACCTGGGGCAGCAGTAGGTTAGACTGTAGGAACCGGAGGGTGGCTGGTTCAAGTCCAGCATGGAACAAAGTATGGAGGTGGACTGGTAGCTGGAAGGGTGCCAGTTCACCTCCTGGGCACTGAGGTGCCCTTGAGCAAGGTGCCGAACCCAAGAGGGCCCGATTTGGCGATGCCCTGGGCCCAAGACTGAAAAAATACCAATAAAAGTTACATAGAAATGCACTGTTCTATGTGACTTTTGCATGTCCGTGTCCGTCCTGTATCCGTCTCTGTGTCTGTCCTGTGTCCGTCCTGTAGCCGTCTTGTAGCTGTCTCTGTGTCCATCCTGTAGCCGTCCTGTATCCGTCTCTGTATCCGTCCTGTAGCCGTCTCTGTATCCGTCCTGTAGCCGTCCTGTAGCCGTCTCTGTATCTGTCCTGTATCCGTCCTGTGTCCGTCCTGTATCCGTCCTGTATCCGTCCTGTATCCGTCCTGTAGCCGTCTCTGTATCTGTCTCTGTAGCCGTCTCTGTAGCCGTCCTGTGTCCGTCCTGTAGCCGTCTTGTAGCTGTCTCTGTGTCCGTCCTGTAGCCGTCTTGTAGCTGTCTCTGTGTCCGTCCTGTAGCCGTCTCTGTGTCCGTCCTGTAGCCGTCTTGTAGCTGTCTCTGTGTCCATCCTGTAGCCGTCCTGTATCCGTCTCTGTGTCCGTCCTGTATCCGTCCTGTAGCCGTCCTGTAGCCGTCTCTGTATCCGTCCTGTAGCCGTCCTGTATCCGTCCTGTATCCGTCCTGTGTCCGTCCTGTGTCCGTCCTGTAGCCGTCCTGTATCCGTCCTGTGTCCGTCCTGTGTCTGTCCTGTGTCCGTCCTGTATCCGTCCTGTGTCCGTCCTGTGTCCGTCCTGTATCCGTCCTGTATCCGTCCTGTAGCCATCCTGTAGCCGTCTCTGTGTCCGTCCTGTGTCCGTCCTGTGTCCGTCCTGTGTCCGTCCTGTAGCCATCCTGTAGCCGTCCTGTGTCCGTCCTGTATCCGTCCTGTATCCGTCCTGTGTCCGTCCTGTATCCGTCCTGTAGCCGTCTCTGTATCCGTCCTGTATCCGTCCTGTGTCCGTCCTGTATCCGTGCTGCTGGCATGGCTGACGGGCTCTCTGGTCCAGGACAGCGGCTCTCCGACTGTCAGAGCTGCTCAGGCTGCTTCACTGATTCGCTGTAGCTCTTTGGCCCAGGGTGCAGCGCTGCTCTGCTCTGACCTCTTTATGCACGTCCACCAAAGAAAGCATGTGAAGTCTTCCAAGCTGCACTGTCGTAGTTCTGTTTGGTGAATGCTAATGAATCCAGATGATTTCAGGATCAAACAGCTCCTCAGACTGCCAAGGAGTGAATAATATTCAGAATGCAAACATTTCCTCTGCAGCCGTGCAGCAATAATTCAGCATGGTGGCACGACTGCAGCGTCTGAATCTGCATGAGACGAAGAACAAAGCAGGAGAGGGAAGCTTTTGTTTTTTCAGTCCCAGCAGATATGTAGAACAATCATTTGGGACAGAACCCGGCTACACGGTCTAATTAATGATTTCATTATTTCTGCGAGTGGGTCCGTCCGTGTTTGAAGCCGGTGTTTCTTCTCTCTCATTATACACTGATGTCATTATAATTTCACCCTTTATTCTCCATCCAGGGCTCATTGTGCTGCTTTAAAGCCAAATCTGTGACCAGCGTTTCCACTGCAGAGAGTTTTACTGGGAGCAGCTCGGATCCACATTTTGAACTCCTTCATGTTTCCACACGCTGCATCACATCTGGCTTTAGCTGCTGGTTCGGAGGTTGTGTCCGACTGCAGACAGCAGTCCACATCCACCCGTCCCACCCTGTATGAGTGTTTACAGGAAACACGTAGAAGTAAACAGAACTCTACTTCCTGTTTCATGGAGCCTTCAGCGTCTCGTCCACGTTATCTGAATGCATCCGGTCTTTATGTGAACTCTCTGACCTCCTCAGAGAATCTGAACAACTTCTCCTGTCTGCACACTTCACATAACCTCGCTCCGTCTAGTCTCTCTTCCTCTGCTCATTAACGTCACAAACTGGGGCGCTGGGACCGCTTGTCAGCCGCCATCGCCTTTGTCTTCCTCGTTGGTGCCGTAACGAGGATCCCCCCACGGAGGGAGGCTTCAGATCGCTCGGCTCGGTCCTGCGAGTGTGAGCTGATGACGCACGGTGACAGTAATGAATGATCTGTCACTGCTCTGCTGTAACATATGCACACACTCACTCAGGCTGTGATCAATAGCAGCCGCGGCGTAGACGAACTCCGTCTCTGACATTCATCAAGCTCGAGTCGAAGCCATTCACAACGAGAGAAACTCAGAGTGACGCCACGACAGGAAGACAGGACGTCTTTATTCTGTCCCCAACAAAAGGTCACGCCACGTCCCGTTTAGTCCCGTGGGTCCAAACATCAGGGTCGGGCCCCTCCGAGGGGTCACCACATGAACGTGATTCATCACCGAGTTCATCACCGTGGAGACGCTGAGTTCACTGTCACATCACAGAATCTGAAATCAGAACATTTCTTCAAAGTGATTCAAAAAGATTGACGGATTATTAAAACGTGGACGTAGCTTGAGTTGTTTATTGGCCACACGTTCTCTGGATCGCGAGCTTTAAAGGTCACGTGATCGTCATCATTCTGTTTAACTGATATTCACACACTCTACATTAAAAAGCTGTAAATGTTTCATATAAAAGATAAAACCAGAATCCTGCTGCCTGCTGGTTCTGAGGTTCTGAATACAAACTACATGTGATGCTCAGACTGTCGTTAGATCTCTGATGCCATCTCTTCACTTTCTGTTGGTTTAGTTTATTTTAACACACCCGGCTCCAGAAACAGATTTGTGTTCAGTCTGGATGTGAAATCCGTCCAAAGCTTTTCCTTGGTCAGGATTTAGTTTTTGGCAACACAATGTTCCAAGTCCACAAGAAGTATTGATGGCGTAGAAACATGGCACACAGCAGCCACACGAGCTCCTCGCCTCGGCCCAGACTGAATTAACCTGCAGGAAAATGGTTTGATTATGAACTCATTAACTCAGAATGTAATGAAGTAAGTGTAATCAATTTGTTTGACATTGATTTTCTTTCTATCGGCCTCAGCGAAGCCCACCTGAGCCGCCGAGTCCATCGACAGTCTTGTGACTCTCTAATCAAACCAATGTGCTTCAGCGTCCGCTCCACGAACCAGCAGAACAATGCGTTCCTAATCGAGCATCGAAGAGTCGCAGCGTGCGCCACATCCTGCCGCCAAACTCACGGTTCATTGGCTGCTGTTTAAAACACCGGCAACGTGACGCTGCCAGTTTCCACATGTGCGCACACAAACATACAAAGGCACTTAGGGAAATGAGGAAGCAGCGAGGCGCGAGGACGAGACTGTATAAACATGAGACAGGAGACAGGAAGAGGACTACAATGGATCCTGTTCACAGGAAGTACAAACAGCGTGATTTATGTCCCCGCAGACTGTCCAAAACCTGGACGTAGTCTCTGAGACGTCCCCACAGACTGTCTAAAACCTGGACGTAGTCTCTGAGACGTCCCCGCAGACTGTCTAAAACCTGGACGTAGTCTCTGTGACGTCCCCGCAGACGGTCCTAAAAACCTGGACGTAGTCTCTGTGACGTCCCCGAGACTGTCTAAAAACCTGGACGTAGTCTCTGTGACGTCCCGCAAGCTGTTCTAAAAACCTGGACGTAGTCTCCGTGACGTCCCCGCAGACTGTCTAAAACATGGATGTGGTCTCGGTGACGTCCCCCAGACTGTCTAAACCTGGACGTAGTCTCTGTGACGTCCCCCAGACTGTCTAAAACCTGGACGTAGTCCCGTGACGTCCCCAAACTGTCAAAACCTGGACGTAGTCTCGTGACGTCCCCGCAGGCTGTCTAAACCTGACGTAGTCTCGTGTGACGTCCCCGGACTGTCTAAACTGGACGTAGTCTCCGTGACGTCCCCGCAGACTGTCTAAAACCTGGACGTAGTCTCGTGACGTCCCCGACAGACTGTCTAAAACCTGGACGCCGGATGTAAAGCGTGTCCCTCGACGTCTCACCGGACAGTTGCGCTTTCTAGAGAACATAGATACAACAGATGAAAACGTTTTAAAGGGGGTTCTTTCACTTCTTAAAAACGTGGCTGACTTCAATCAGAGCTGCTGAATCTCCATCACAGCGTACTGTTCATTGTTTAACGAGGCCACCTGGTGCTGAGCCATCAGACTTAATGAAACACAAGATACGAGATGAGTTCAAACTTAACTTGTCCCTGAAGACAAACCCGCAGTGTCGGATGTAAACAGTGCAGAGAACAGGCATGCATACAGGCTGAAGGGAATATAATATTTGATGAGAAACACACTGTTACTCTGGTCTGAGGGCGATTACTCCTGTTTCTCCTTCATCACCGTCAGGAAACATATTCCAAAATGTCGACACAAACTATTGCGACTTTGATGAGTGTAAACAGCTCACAGCGCTCCTCGTTAATGTTACTTCAAATGGCAGCAGAAGAAGAAGCCGACGTTTCCCTCGATGTCCTCCAGCGCTGCTCAAACTCTCTGTTATTTACAGAGTTTATGATGTACAGTGAAGTAAACTGCTGACGTGAGCGGCTGTTAGCAGTCATGTTGCTCAGTCCTGTTAGCTGCTGTTAGCTCAGTCTGTTAGCTCATGTTAGCTCAGGTCTGTTTAGCTGCTGTTAGCTCAGTCTGTTAGCTCATGTTTAGCTACTGACTGCTGTTATCTCATGTTAGCTCAGTCTGTTAGCTGCTGTTAGCTCAGTTAGCTCTAGTCGGTTAGCTGTCTGTTAGCTCAGTCGGTTAGCTGCTGTAGCTCATGTGTTAGCTCAGTCTGTTAGCTGCTGTTAGCTCATGTTAGCGATCTGTTAGGCTGCTGTTAGTCCAGTCTGTTAGCTGCTGTTAGCTCATGTTAGCTGCTGTAGCTCAGTCGGTTAGCTCATGTTAGCTCATGTTAGCTGCTTTTAGCTCAGTCTGTTAGCTTGCTGTTAGCTCAGTCGTTAGCTCATGTTAGCTCAGGTCTGTTAGCTGCCTGTTAGCTCATGTTAGCTCAGTCTGGGTAGCTGGCCTTACTCGTCGTTAGCTGCTTAGCTGCAGTCTGTTAGCTCGTTAGCTCAGTGTTAGCTGCTGTTACTCAGTCTGTTACTCATGGTTAGCTCATGTTAGCTCAGTCGTTTAGCTGCTGTTAGCTCATGTTAGCTGCGGTTAGCTAGTCTTCTCTTAGCTCATGTTAGCTCATGTTAGCTCAGTCTGTTAGCTGCTGTTAGCTCATGTTAGTCTCTGTTAGCTCAATGTAGCTGTGAACAAGCAGCTCTGCAGCCTGATTCATATTCCTGTGGAGTCGTAGCTGCTGCCGCAGTGACTCTTCAATAGCTCGACTGTCCCTGTGATCTCTGTTATAATGAACATTTACATTCACACACACGCCGAGCATCAACGCTGAAAAAACCTTTGTTCCAAACGAGACGACAATGAAAATGTCTCCTGTGTCCACACAAAGGAAGTCATCTGCTCGTGGACTCGACGTTAAAATAAAAGACTTGAAAACAGAATTATTCATTCTGTCCTTCACTGGAAATAAAGTTTACAGTCTGATGACTTGGACTGTCGCCATCATACAGACCGTTAACACAAAGATTTATTAAATGAACAAATGGTAAATGGATGTACTCATAGTGCTTTAAGTAAACACCTCATTCATACACGCCTCAGTCTGGAAGAGCTGAACATCCTGATGGGTCAGCATACTCACAGAGACTACGTCCAGGTTTAGACAGTCCTGCGGGACTCACGAGACTACGTCCAGGTTTTAGACAGTCTGCGGGGACGTCACGAGAACTACGTCCAGGTTTTAGACAGTCTGCAGGGACGTCACGAGACTACGTCCAGGTTTTAGACAGTCTGCGGGGACGTCACAGAGACTACGTCCAGGTTTTAGACAGTCTGCGGGGACGTCTCAGAGACTACGTCCAGGTTTTAGACAGTCTGCGGGGACGTCTCAGAGACTATGTCCAGGTTCGACTACAAAGTTCACGACTCGACTTAATGAACTTTAATTTAGTCAGTTATGGAGTCATCTGATTGATCGGTGAGATAATCAGTCGTTCAGTCAGTAACTGTTCATCAGTCGACTGGTCTGCCAATACACACACACACACACACACACATCCTCTGAGCCCACCGATGCTTTTATTTTGAAGGAAGGCAGTTAGCAGCTCTGTATGATCAGACGTGTGGTTGAACATCCTGCGAGGTGTTTACTGGAGATGACGTGTCTCCATTAAACATCTGGATAAATGTCTCGAGTGGTTCTGGACGCGTTGGCGCCTCGATTGATGTCCACACAGGATGCATGCAGTGACCCGGTGTGAGTCGGGTCTCGAGCAGCCGAGCTGTCTTCCTCTGACGGTTCTTCAAAGTGAGCTCCTCTCTTTGTTGGTGAGGCTCAGCTCGAGGTCACCGGGTCCCGTTTGTTGTCTCACTCATGGATCCTTTGATTGAATATTCTCCTGCAGCAGCTCACGGGTTGACAGCTGTCAGTCCAGTCCTGCTGTCCCCCGTCAGACGTCTGCTTAATGAAGCTCGGGGTCGCTGTAGGACGTTTGGAAAGAAGCACTTCCAACATGAGAATCACGTATTCTCTGCTGCTCTGGTGTTTCCTTTCACAACGTTTGCTGCATTAATCAGGCAGACAGAACCACATCTGCAGCTCAGCAGGTTGTAAATGAAATAAAAAAGTAAATGAGTACATCAGTGATGTATTTCAGAGCTCAGGAGCAGCTCAGCTTTATTCACATCGCTGTTTTACAACCAGCTCATGTCTGCATCCACAGTCAGTCCAGGAGAGACCGACAGGCAGGTGGTTTATTCTGCATCCTCGAGCTGATCGGTGGATGACGACTAATCCTCCTTTTAGTCTTCAGAGGGAAACCTTCAGGTGTTTGTCTGTGGCTGCTCCTACATCTGTTCAGGGCTGAAAGAACCAGTGAGAATCCAGTTGTGGGTGATACGTATGGTCTGCACTGTCCTGTCCGGTCTCCTCGTCCTCTTGATTGGAGGGATCATCCATGTTGTGAGGTCACCAGATGTTTGTTTGGGTGGTCAAGTCGCCCGTTGGAGGTTTTTCATCAAATTGGTCGTCGAGATGGATCAAACATCTCTTTGACTTTTCAGATCATGCTTTGAAAGGAGAGTGGTGTTGAGTGAATTGTCCTGGTTCTGATTTTGTGTTGAGCTGGACTTCCACGTGGTGTTTGTGGGATGACTTGAACCAGACAACAGTGAGCGAGGGCAGATCATGAGGGACACAGGATGGGGGTGCAGTCAGTGGTCGGGTTTGTCCGTTTGTACTTTGTTGTTACAGAACGTACAGTCCGAACAGACTGAAGGTTGTGTTCGAGTCATCAGAGACTACTTTAGGCCTCAAACTGACAAAGATCTTTTCACTTGAAGATTTTGGGTCATTTCTGGGTCACAGCAACAATCACACCTCGTACAATGAAATACTGTGAGACCTTTCAGATCAGCGCTGCCACGTTCTTTAAAGATTTTAATGTCCTGAGTTTAAAATGTGTTTGGATGGTTTCATGGTCTCAGCGAGTTTAGCGGTAAGCCACCTTTCAGTATTTTTCTGTTCAGTCAGATCTCTAAACTGGATCATGACTCCAGTTTGAAACAGTTAGTCCAGTACTGATGAGCAATGTTTTCTGTTTTCTCATCTTTGCTGCGTTGTCTTGATTTTTATCTCAGGTCGGCTGTGGTTCGTTATTCATGTCATAAAAACACTGAATCAATGAATAAAATTGTGCATAAGCACAAAGCAGGATGTTTAAAGCACTGCTGCTTCGTTAACTTTCAAGTGAAGTGATTTAAAGGAGCATTCACACGTGTACGTTAGCCAGCTGCAGTGTTACCTGTGAAACCAGGAGAGCCAAATCAAAAGCTGCACTCTTAATTTGAATGCTAATTTCTCCCAGAGGAGTGAAATTAACCAACACCTCCAACTGTACTTTTTCATCCGGTCTGATAATGAGCGGAGGAACACCGGGGAGGACTGTTGTTTTAGCTGAGCCGTGCAATACAGCGGTGGCAGGAGGATTCCCGAGGATTAGGAAGGTAATTGAATTACTCTCAGCATCCTCCATCACAGCGGGCCTGAGCGAGGCATGGAGGCCCGGCTTTCACAGAGCTGCAGACCGCTGTCCTCACAAACTTTTACAGGCTTCATAATGTTTCACAAGCCCCGATGGCACTTTTTAACAATCCACGACTTGATTTATTTAGAGTTTTGTTTCAAGCTTGTTATGATGTTCTGGACCAGCGGTGCCGCTCCAATGTCATCAGAACGCCCGGAGCTGGACCGTCAGTTATACCGAGTGATACTGCTTATCTACTTCCTTTGCTTGATATGTTGAATATTTAATTAAACAAGTTACACTCCAAGTCGTGCTGATATTCTGGATATTCACAGCGTGACATCATAGAACAACCTGTGTGACATTTCTTTATACAGTTAGTCCACATGTCACA
Source organism: Larimichthys crocea (assembly GCF_000972845.2). Lineage (NCBI taxonomy): Eukaryota > Metazoa > Chordata > Actinopteri > Sciaenidae > Larimichthys > Larimichthys crocea. The sequence continues at coordinate 25,923,028 of NC_040016.1, read as the reverse complement.
TGTCTTCAGGCTATCTGCTTTGTTTCATATGAACCAGTGAAATAAGTTCGTATAGGATGGAGGTCAGGGTGCTCGATTCTCATCAAGAACATGTTGAAGTCTGTCAAACCTGGTGAAGAGGCGTGCTGTTGTTGACCTCGGCCTGCTCACATACATGAAGCCAATTACGTTTCACGATACCCACCATTATGTGTTCTCGTGAAGAGGTCTGATTAAAGGTTTGTTCATGAAACTGGGTCAGAGAGGAAGAGCTGGATGATCATGGAGAGCGCTGGTTTACGAGCTGGAATCAGACGCAGCTCCCTGTTTTCTGCTGAGACGACGAGCTCGTGAAGATCTGGTTTTACTGAGACTTCAGCATCTGTTGTTTTGTGGCCCGACGGCTCAGTCGCCGTCCTGCATGATAACAATATTGCTAATAATGATGCCGAGCAAACAAGATGAGGAGAAGAGGGTGGACGAAGAAGAGGAGGAAGAATAAAGGAAAGAAAACACGACGAGGAATCACTGAAATAAATCTGCTGATCCGTCTGAGCAGCTAACGAGGCTACAGAGCGACGTCTCGCTTCAGTCAGTGAGAGCAGGTGGAGCTCCGTCAGGTTCTGAACCTCCGTCAGGTTCTGAACCTCCGTCAGGTTCTGAACCTCCGTCATGCCGACACACTGTAAACAAAGACGAGTTTTAGCCTGATGACGTCATAACCTGCATGATTTAGAGACTGCTGAGTGAACTCATGCAGCAGCTGCAGAGGCAATGCACACACACTGTATTCAAATGACTGGCTGATGAACGCAGTACATCTACAGTAATTCATTATCTTACAGTGAGATCATGGAAATCACAGTAGTACAATACTATACAGTGTTTCAATGTAACAGGTTACAGAAATGTACTGTGTTGTCACGGTAACCCAACAACAACATTATGGTAAATTACAGTAATTACTCATAATTCAGCATTTTTAATTGAACTAAATTTACAGTGAAATCATTTTACATTTATTTGCCTAGTATTCGACGTATTTACCCATCATGCATTGCAAAGATTGGACGCTTTTATTCTGAAGCAGTCACAGGAAACAGACTTCTTCATTAAACCTTTAAAGTTTGTAAACAGAGCACGGATGCAGTTTCCACGGTAACCACAGTCAAAAGTTTCATCCTGGATGAATTATTTATACGGAAAAGGAAAACTGGGCTCAGATCAATAACTGTAACGTTTTCCTGACCCGGCCTCGACCGGAGCAGAACTTCAGAACCACTCGATGAATTTAACAGCAAACTTTATTTATTCTGCATCACAACACGTCAACACAGACTTGATGCAGATCATGTTTCCTGCACTTTTCCCCACATGGTCAGTTTCTCATATTTCCTCTGCAGAGACGTGAACGTCTCCTCATGGACATGAGAGCGAGGGGACGTCACGTCTAGAGACGGTCCAAAGTCCTCATCATGTCATAAATACAAGAACACACACAGCAGTGAGCAGTCTTCAGCTCACTAATGCTCATAGCACACTTTCTATTGGCTGCTGTAAACACCAATCAACATCCTCGACACATCCCTCCCTCTCTGACATCATCAGGATGTTTTGTGTCTGTTTTTATATTTCACTGTCTCACATGATTCACTTGTTCTGGTGTACCTGATCTCACACACACACACACACACACACACACACACACACACACACACACACACACACACACCGTCTCCATGGCGCAGAGCCGTGTGATGACTGCTGTGATCTATAATTAATTTGCAAACTGTAGAAATGTAACAGAAGATAAATCACTTTAATACAGCTGAAATAAATAAATAAATAAAATAAATAATAAATAAATAATAAAAAATAAATAAATAAGTGTGACGATGGAGGAGGACGAGCAGACAGGAAGTGGGCTGTGGAAGCGACACACACTGAATTGATGACATCATAAAATCAGCGAGCGCCTCCACGAGCGAGTTAACTCCACGAGTTCAAACACCTTCACATGACTTTCCTCCTCTCGCGGCATCGGCTTGTTTTTTGCTCCTCCTCCCGCCTCCTCCTCCTCCTCTCTTCCTCCTCCCTCCTCCTCCTCTCCTCCTCTCCTCCTCTTCCTCCTCCTCCTCCTCTCTCCCTCCTCCTCTCGTCCTCTCCTCTCCTCCTCCTCGTCCTCTCCTCCTCTCCCCTCCTCCTCCTCGTCCTCTCCTCCTACACTTTCTTCCATGTTGAGGGTTTATCTCTGAAGAGCAGAGCCTCTCTTGACGTTGCAGTAATCCCTCTTGGTTCTCTGCTCACGGAGCTTCGGGACGTTCAGTTGGCAAATTCTTAAAAAGAAACATAAAATAAATACAACTGTAAAAAAAAAACACAAACAACTGTTTTTACGGTAAAAAGCTTGTTCCATAATTTTTGGTAGAACTTTTTCTAATATTACGGTAAAAGAATGTTAGTATGAGTCACAGTAATGACAACGTAAAAATTAAGTTACACGTAATCACACTGTGTTATGGTCGATGCTGTAACTTAATGAAATAACTAGTTTTACAGTTTGTTGTTGGGTTACCATGAAAACACCAGTACATTCCTGTAAGTGAACTTACAGATGAATAATACACTTCATGATGTCATTTTACATTCTTATATATGGTTACTGTAGAAAACAGTTGCATACTGCTATTTTATGTATATCACTGTCAAATAATTACTTTATATTATTGTAAATTTAGTACATTTAATTAGCCAATTAATTAAATTTACTGTGAAGCAGCATGAGTGCTCCCTGGGATGCTGGAGCCAAACCCAACAAGAGCGTTCACTGTTAGACTGGACACTGCCGGTTCAGAGGTTCTGTCGCTGTGTTCACTGTTAGACTGGACACTGCCGGTTCAGAGGTTCTGTTGCTGTGTTCACTGTTAGACTGGACACTGCCGGTTCAGAGGTTCTGTTGCTGTGTTCACTGTTAGACTGGACACTGCCGGTTCAGAGGTTCTGTCGCTGTGTTCACTGTTAGACTGGACACTGCCGGTTCAGAGGTTCTGCTGCTGTGTTCACTGTTAGACTGGACACTGCTGGTTCAGAGGTTCTGTCGCTGTGTTCACTGTTAGACTGGACACTGCCGGTTCAGAGGTTCTGCTGCTGTGTTCACTGTTAGACTGGACACTGCCGGTTCAGAGGTTCTGTCGCTGTGTTCACTGTTAGACTGGACACTGCCGGTTCAGAGGTTGGGTTCAGTCACTGGTCCAGCAGTAGGAGTGTAACTCACACTTGGTGTTGGCTGTATTTACTGTAAACGCCAATCAGTATCCACTTCCCTCCTGATCCGACTGTTTTTACAGGAAACGCATTAGTAGAACAAAATAAAACCTGTTGAACACGGCTCGGAGGAATGAGGAGCCTAAAGGAAGTTAAACTTTCTGAACAGGACACAGTTGTTCTTCATTCTTATTGATCAAACGTCAAAGTTTTCTAAGCTAATCTCAGATTGAAGTGTTTGGTGTCAAACAGAGGTCACTATCGCTGCGACACATCAGCGACTCGTGCCACTTCAGACAAATCGTCCTTTTCACTAATGTGACAGGAAGTGGCGAGCTGAGTGCTGCTTAGCCATCCTCGCATAAAGTAGGTAATTATACTGACGTCTCATTGGCTCTGAATTTATGTTCCCGTCACAGCTCAGACTCGCTCAGAAACACGAGGACTTGAAATGGCACTCGGACTGCTGAGTCGCTGCTTTATTGTTGTTTTACTGTGTGTGATGATATGCGCTCGACTCACCTGCTCTTGATGAATGTGTGTTTGTTGGCGCACACACTAAATGACTGAAATGTAAATGTGATGCTCACACATGCAGAGAACGGCCCCGCGGTTTGAATAAAGCGCCTTCATTTGTGGAAGCCGACGACTCCCTTGGTGCGAGCGGCAGAAATAAACACTCAGAGGTGATTTCACGCGTCAGTCAGATGATTTTAATGCTTCTTTTTTAATCAGACGCCGTGAAGCTGCACTGTAAAATACTGGTGTAACCAAAAGGTCACAGGTTGGAGCCTGATTAACGAACACGTGGAAACAATCCTGCAACAAAACAATCTTCATTTCTTTGATTCATGAAATCCAACAAACTAAACCTGAGCTTTGTTTTCAGGTTGTTACTCCTTTTCTTACTAAAACCTCTCTGAACATTTTCCTCTCAGCGCCGTCGATGAAAACGTTGATTCACTTGTCTGAGTCACATAATGAGCCTCGCCTCACAGACTGCATTCATGGAGCGCTACCTCGGCGGTGGAGGTTGAACGTAGCCTGAAAATACAAAGTGCAGACACCACTTGAATGAAGAAGACAAGTCGTGTTCTTTGACTTTAACGCCTGACTCTCTGTTTGTCAAACTCTCCTCTAAAACACGGTGATAATCAATGTCTGGCTCCAAACTGGATTCTCAGTCACATCTATACGATGTTTTGTCTTCAACTGTGGGAATCTTTGGTCGTGTGTTTAGTTTCTAAAATGCAGTTTGAGCTCAGCAGGTTTCGTAGCCTCGTTTCAGGGGTTTTGTCTGACGTTGAATCGTCGTGGACCGTTGGCGGTCGATCGTGGACCGTTGGCGGTCGATCGTGGACCGTTGGCAGTCGATCGTGGACCGTTGGTGGCGGTCGATCGTGGACTGTTGGCGGTCGATCATGAACCGTTGGCGGTCGATCGTGGACCGTTGGTGGCGGTCGATCGTGGACTGTTGGCGGTCGATCATGGACCGTTGGCGGTCAATTGTGGACCGTTGGTGGCGGTCGATCATGGACTGTTGGCGGTCGATCATGGACCGTTGGCGGTCGATCGTGGACCGTTGGTGGCGGTCGATCGTGGACCGTTGGCGGTCGATCGTGGACCGTTGGCGGTCGATCGTGGACTGTTGGCGGTCGATCGTGGACTAGTGGTCCACACTTGAACAATGACTGCTGTAAATTAATCTGTGCACAGAGCGTGGCATCAGACCTGAATGTTTTTGATGGAAGACTCTGAAATACACTGTGATGTTGGCAGCATGAACATGTCAAGTGTGTGGCTCATTGTAGCTGGTTAGTGAGGTAACAAAAACACGATGATGATTAAACACTAATAAAACTAGTTATGCAGATTATATTCTGTAAATAGATAGATAGATAGTCTGTGTTCGTTCGTTAGTCTGTGTTCGTTCGTTAGTCTGTTCGTTAGTCTGTGTTTATTCGTTAGTCTGTTTGTTAGTCTGTGTTCGTTAGTCTGTTTGTTAGTCTGTTCGTTAGTCTGTGTTCGTTAGTCTGTGTTCGTTAGTCTGTTT
>NC_040016.1:25907258-25916532 GCF_000972845.2 Larimichthys crocea | reverse complement strand
GGTCATGTTTGCTGATATTTACATTAGTCAGAGGAGGAAGAGGCAGGACTGTTTTATTTTGAAAAACCTTTTCAAAGTAAAACATTGTAAATAAAACAGAAACCTGTAGATGGCGTCGCTCAGGCGTCATTGGTCCTTTCACAGCTTGGTATGAATTCTTCTGCAGGGTGAGGCGAGGGGGCTTCAATCTGGGACCTCACAGATTTTATACTTGAATGTTTCCAGCGTTGTTTTGGCCCTGCCGGGCCTCCGTACGCTCCTGTGGGTCTGTGGAGATGGTTGTAATTCTCTGTAATAACAGGAAGCAGCAGTCTGTGGGTGGCTGGGAGGGATTACTGCGCGTGGACGCCCAGAGGAGGGAACGCCAGCTCGGAGCTCCTTCCTCCTCCTGCTCCTCCTCCTGCTCCTCCTTCCTCCTCCTGCTCCTCCTCCTCCTCCTCCTCCTCCTCCTCTTCTTCATTTTCTCCTCTTCTCTGTTTCCGTGTCGACGTCTCCGGTTATGACAAGAAACAGACGCTAATAGCAGGTTAGCTTGTTGACACCCCATTACTTAATTGTCATCTGCCTTCAAAATAAAAGTCGTGTTGACGTGTTGGCTCGACTGCAGCCTGTCAACAGATCCTTGTGTGTGTGTGTGTGTGTGTGTGGTGACGTTTAATAAACCCTCAGAGTTCCCTCACAGTCAGCCAGTAAAGCCCCGCAGCGCGGCACAAAGTGGATTTAATCCATCATTTATTTGTTTGTGACAGCGAACATGTTTCTGTTGAAAGACGAACAAACAGCAGAGATGCTTTGATGCCACGATCAGTCTCCGCTTTGTCAATGACTCTTTCAGGTACCCGTGAAGTGGTCGGCACAGACGTGGGCGGCGATGTCAAACTGTGTCTGACAGGCTGACAGCATCCTTTCAGTTTGAGTCTCAGTGCTGCATAATTGAGCTCCTGATTTTTGGCCAGTGTTCATTTTGTGCCAAACTCAAGCACAATTTTGTTATTATGAGCCTCGACGCAGCGAGAGGTTCAAGTCCCAACGGAAATGTTTGTTCACGTCACTTCTTTCAAGTCTGCTGCGTTTGTGTTTGTCTCTTTTATTGAGCGAAACAAACAGAGAATATTAAAATATGAACTGCTTCAACTCTTTATGTTCATCTGGCTTCATGCCATCCAAACTGATCCTGAACATTTCACAAACCTCTACAACAACCTTCATCCTCTGAGTTTAGAAAACTGTCCGTCGACAAAGAAATCATCAAACTAATCTGCATGAATCAAACATGCCTTCACACACTGGACCTAAATACAAAAATGCGACCACATAAAGAAAGGAAAAAAGAATATAAAGTTGGTGGAAATGTGTAGCAGTGATATCTCTTGGTTCACATTTAGATAAATCCAGACAGACTTTGTCTTTTTGCAGGATAAACACTGATCGACATTCTTAAGTCTGTGGCCGTGAACTCGTCTTACGGAGCTTCACGGTGACGTTCAGCTCGTTGTGTCTGTTCTGGTTCAATCTTTAGTGCTGTCACAGAATATCAGATATCAGCGATCACGTTGCTGCTGGATGAACACTAATAAAGCTCATTACTGCTTTAGTTGCTCATTTGAAAGACTTCAGATCAACCTCACGGTCAGTCTGCGTTTCGTTGCTCCACTTGTCCATCCGAGCGTTGCATACTAACTGACCCTGAGCACATTTTTCATCCTGAAACCTCCAGTAATGAATCCATGGTGAGCATGCAGCCTGTCAGCAGCTGTTTCTATGTCCTCGTCTTTAACTGTGGATATTAGATCTGGTCTGCCTCAGTCCGACCAGCCCACTGGGGCTTCTCTCCGTGGGTTAGTGGTCTCTATCGGGCCACACAGCCCACCGCAGCTAAATTATTCATCCACCTTGTGCCTGCTGCATGCCTTTCATTGCTGCTGAAGTCGGTGTGGATATTATTGGAGGTGAAAGTCTGCAAACTGCCCACACAGCAACGAGATGAAGAGGACTGAAGACATGTCCACAGAGCAGCGAGACAGGTCCTCAGTCCTGCAGAGATCGACCATAAAAGTGCAGATGGTCTGTTTTTATAGAGCGTAACACAAAACATCTGAATCTTCACGAGCTCGTAACTGTTGAGGTGAAATGTGTTTCTGTCTCAGCCTGGAGCTGCTGTTTCTGAGTCCTGCTGATAATTCAGTTTCTGAAACATTTTGTTCTGTCAGGAGCTTCAAGACAAATTCAACAGTTTGCTGAAAGAGTTTTATTGTTGAGCTGTGCAACATTTAAAGTTACATTCATTCAGTTTGTTCTGTCACTGAACATCTGAACTGCTACCCGCTGGTCCTGAAGATGAAAATGAAATCAACTCATCCTTTTTATTGGAAACATCACAGCTGGTGTTACCATGGTGACCTGATCAGCTGCATCAGATCATGATCAGACGTCGCTTCCTGTTCTTTATATTTGTTACAGTCTTGGAAACATTTGGCTTTGTTTAACAAAATAATTCAGAATTTGTCAGACAGCGTTTCAGAGTTTATTCCTGTATTTAAGTCTGTACATCTACAAACATGAGAATCAGTGTGGAGCGGTCCAAAGACTCTCTGGTCTCTTTGCTTTGAGATGAGACTGATGATATCTGGATTTCTGCCTGTGTCCTACAGAAATTATTATTATAACATAATATAAGTGCAGCTGCACACATTAGGTCTGCTCTCTTCTTATGGTTCATTGTATCTCTGCTGCATGAGAGAACGTTCAGTGAAGGATGTTGAAGAAACAGATGTTAGACACGTGTTCGTTATGTTAATTAACTGAAACGACTTCCTTAGATAAACAGCATGTTCTGTCTTTAATAACGACATTTATGTCAGACTGAAGTTTACAATGGTCGAAATTCAGGAACTGAAATCAACATTTTATCATTTAAACGTCTGTGACCTCCTGCTGACCCACACTGACCTGTGATCAGGTGACCCACACTGACCTGTGATCAGGTGACCCACACTGACCTGTGATCAGGTGATCCACACTGACCTGTGATCAGGTGAACGGTGTCTCTGTCATTCGTACGTCTGTTCTCACTCTATGTAACTTTGGGCTCCGGGTCGGGAGAAGTACGTAACGCTTTACGGCACTAAGTCACACAGCAGCAACTATTTCACTGATTCTGGTGAAACTGGATCATATTTTATGGAGGAAATGTTTTCTGGAAGAGGAATGGTTGGTGAGAGCTTGGTGAAACAAAAGGCTGAAAGACAGACGCCGAGCTGGGCTGACTGCTGCTGGACTAGGCAGTGATATCAGCTGCTGCTGGGGACCTGGATGATGATTGGCTGCTGGGGACCTGGATGATGATTGGCTGCTTGATCAGAAGTAATGTAATCAGAAGAAATACTCGAGTACAGCTGAACAGAGTTACACAGTGGGTCTTGTTGGAGGTTCCACCTTCCTGTGAACATTAGCAGTTGTTTCTCAGACATTAAAGACTGTCAGTTCTCTGACATAAATGTCACTGTCAGATGAATTCGTACGTTAGTTCCTTATAGCAGCGTTTTTTAATCAGCTGCTTTCTGATGCACGTCTTATCAGTCTGCCAGATGGTGGATATATTAATATTTCATCACTATTATTTTCTGCAATACAGCAAAACATTAATGAGGACCCGAACGCGTCACATCTGCAGCAGGTGCTGCGCAGCCACGGTGTTTAATTCTCCACGTTTGGTTGGACGACAGCTTGTAGAACAGGAGGTCAGAGCGGCGATGATGAGGGACACGGCGCTGTGACGGTTTGATGGAATATACATGAGACGAACACGACTGAACACACTGTTTATCTGTGTTACACCGACACCGCTATACATGCAGCCAGTGCTCTGAGCTGGCATCAGCCTCTACCTTCCAGCGAACACGTCCGGGTCGAACAGAACCTCCAGCCCAGCCGTTAGCAGTGTGACAGGGAACACAGTGCAGTGAATGGACTGTGCTCAGAGTAAGAAAGATTCATTTTGATGAAGCAGAAACATGCCGAGGTGAGAGAGGCGTAGGAGTTCATGTCAGAGCGGCTCTGGATCAGACTCCTCTGTCGGGCCGCCCGGCTTCGACCCGCCCGGCCTCGGGCCTGGTGGACGGTTACGTGGGCGATGATGTGCCGCCACTGGACGGGCTGCGTTAACACAAACATCTTCAGTTTGGCTGAGCAACGGAAAAGACACGTTTGACGTGGAGGTGATGACATCAGCAGATAAATTAAACATGATCCACTTTGAGTAAAGTTTGTTCTATGATTAATGAATATGTAAATGAGCTGAACTGGTTTGTGTCGTCGTGTGGACGGATGAATGATCCTCTCTGTTTTCCCGGCAGACGGTAAATATCAAACGTGTGACAGCATCAGTCTGAACACTCGTCAGTTAGCCGTTCCCTCTGCCTCTTTCCTCAGTCAAAGTCGCCTGCAGGCGTACCAGGACCATGTGGACCGGTATCCAATCAGGAGGCAGCGAGCCCTGAAAGTAACACCCAATCACAGCACAGAGCAGACGACGCTGCACACAGAGGGATTGTGGGAAATATTCCCCACAGTGGAATAAATGAGGACGAGCCCGGAGGCTGAGGGAGCGAGCTAATGTGAGCACCTCCTTCAAGGGGGAGTCCCAGAGGGGCGGGGGAGGAGGCGAAGGGGGAGGAGGAGGTGAAAGGGGGGAGGAGGCGAGGGGGGAGGAGGAGGTGAGGGGGGAGGAGGCGAGGAAAGAGTGAATTAATCTCACAGCAGCTCAGATCCAACATGTATTATTCCTCACAGAGCAGCTGTCCATCAACTCCATCCATGTCTCTACCACCTCCTCTCCTCCTCTCCTTGTCCTCTCCTCCTCTCCTTTCCTCTCCTCTCTCCTCCTCTCCTCTCCTCTCCTCTTCCCCTCTCCTCTCTCCTCTCTCCTCTCTCCTCTCCTCTCCTCCTCTCCTCCTCTGCTCTCCTCCTCTTCAAGGATTTCCAGCCTGATATAAAATGTTTTGCTTGTTGGTCGCTCAGATCAAATTCATGGAGCACGCTCAGTCTGTTCTTTGTCTGGTGTGTGCACACACATACACACGCACACACACACACACACACACACACACACACACACACACACACATACTGCATACTGATGTTTGTTAAACCTCAGAGTGTCTGAACGTTCTTCACCTGACAGAACATCAACACAACCATTAAAGAACCACTGAAGAACCATCACAGAACCATCAACACAACCATCAGAACCATCAGAAAACCATTAAAGAACCATCAACACAACCATTAGAACCATCAGAAAACCATTAAAGAACCATCAACACAACCATCAAAGAACCATCAGAGAACCATCAGAGAACCACCAGAGAACCATCAGAGAACCATTAAAGAACCATCAACACAACCATCAAAGAACCATTAAAGAACCATCAGAGAACCATCAGAGAACCATCAACACAACCATCAGAGAACCATCAGAGAACCATTAAAGAACCATCAGAGAACCACCAGAGAACCATCAGAGAACCATTAAAAAACCATCAAGAGAACCATCAGAGAACCATCAACACAACCATCAGAGAACCATCAACACAACCATTAGAGAACCATCAGAGAACCATCAGAGAACCATCAACACAACCCTCAGAGAACCCTCAGAGAACCATCAGAGAACCATCAGAGAACCATCAGAGGTTCGGCTGAAGGTTCCACGCTGAGTAAACTGTAGCTGTGTTAGCAGCTCTGTGAGGCTACATGCTAACAGGCTAACAGGCTGATGATGTCACAGCGTTTACGTGTTCGTGACGTCAGTGATGCTGTTCCATGGATCTCTGCCGTACTCGGTGGTTCTGAGCCGCTCTTTGTCCCGCTGTGGATTTGTTGGACTGAACTTGGCCGTGTTGCCGCGGTGCCTGTGTTTCTGTAGCAGCTTTTTATTGGAGTCCGGAGGTTTATTTACGAGCGCGTCCTTCCTCCCTCCTGATGTCGGGCCTTTGTTCACACGGCGCCGTGCAGAGGTCGTAAAGTAAATGTGGAGCAGAGAGATTAATCCAGGAGTCTGAAACTTCCCCCACCATGTCATTATGATAATTTATTCCCACCCAGAGACCGCGCCTCATTAAAACATACAGGTATCCTTGTCGAGTCAAGGCCCGTCACAAACAGGCCCGTGGCCCGTTTGGACCCGACCCGCTGCTTAATAAAGGCTCTGCGTCGGTCCAGTCACCTCATGTTCGGCTCTGGCCTCTGGTACAAGCTGAAGAGTGATTCATGCTGAGCTCGCGGATCTCAGGAACATTTCATGGAACAAGCTCCAACAGTCCAGGTTCTGTCAGGATCCAGTACTGAGGACCTCAGGAGGTACAATACAATCACTGCACAGATACATAAACATCATCGGTTCATGATATATAAACTTTAATCACGTTCACGTCGTCTTTATTTTATTTTGTCTTAATATTTTGATTTGAACACCGTCCAGGATCTCAGGAATCTTGAGCAGTGTCCTCGTTTTCCCGTGCAGGGACAAACCACATTATGACATCCAGGACACGTGTCCTTGTTAGCGGTGTGTGTCCCGCTCTGCTGCTGGGTTACGAGCACAGCGAGGCGGGTACAGACGGAGGTCTGACCCTGCAGGTCATCCTCCACCATCCAGGGACACAGCTAAAGCTGACGTAGCACAGAGAGCGTGAGGGCTGTTCAGGTGTTACTCCGACGTCCAGGGGAGGAATATTCAGACCGCCATAACATGTCTACACACACTACACACACTACACACAGTACACAATATACACACTGCACAATAAACACACTACACACACTACACACAGTACACAATAAACACACTACACACAGTACACAATACACACACTACACAATGCACACACTACGTCCAGGTTTTAGACAGTCTGCGGGGACGTCACGGAGACTACGTCCAGGTTTTAGACAGTCTGCGGGGACGTCTGACTTAGTTACATTACCCTACAGTGCGTTATGTCATGCGTTGTTGTGCTCAGTAGCATTCTGTGGCTTGTAGCTGTTTTTTGTGTCTGAACTGACAGTTTAATATGAAATATGAAATGTTTGCTGAGTCATTGTGTCATAATGGATGAAGTACTCGGATAGTGTAAAAGTCTTTGATGCGTTCAAACTCCGGCTTCAGTATTAATGTCTGAATATGAAACAAACGTGTCTGTCGTCTGCAGACGTTCACATAGATCCTTATGGACACCGTGTGAATGAATGACCCTGAATAAGAAGCACTGTTTCCTCGTCATCACCACAGTGATATATGAAACATATTAACTCTCTAACGAGCTCATTACTTTGGAAAATGAATGTCTTCATTAGCAAATGTTTCTTTTCCGGCGTTCGAGGTTTACCTCACGGGTGGCTGTAAAATGAACGTTGAATTCTTCGAACATTGAAGTCCAGATTATTCTGGACCGTCTGTCTGCAGGATGACACAGAGCTAACGTGCTAACTGAATCTGCCGTTAGCATGTACCTGCTGCTGTAAACGCAGTTAACAACGTTTCAAACTGATCCTGCCGTTTCCCGCTCTTTATCTGCCATTCACAATAAACCATTCACCCTCGTCCAGCTCTGAGCGGCGTGACGGCACAGAGCCGCCGTGGACAAAGCGCCTCCTCGGTCTGTCTCTGTTTCACAGGCCAGATGAAGTCTGGCTGCATGCGCTGAGGACGGTCGCCGCAGCAAACCACAGAGCGGAGGGTTCATTGTCGGCAGTGATGTGAAGAAGTATCTCTGTGAAACACGCCTGGCGCTGAGCGCAGCGACATTTAAACAGCCCAGAGAGACACTGAGTGTTTATGGCTGAGAGCCGGCAGCGTTTCCACTCCACACTCGAGTGTTTGATCGCTGCACAGCGCTCCTCTCTGAGCCGCTCTCTGACAATGAATGAATGAATGCAGCGTATTCACACGGCTCATCAATAGGAGCGAGAAAAACTCAATGATTGAACGAGCTGCCATTTTGTTGATGATTGCTTAATGAGCTCTGGGAGGACGAGCGGGGTCGAGTAACGTTTGGCAGGAAGACGAAGGCCGGAGAGACGCTGACGGAGCGAAAACGAGGTGATGAATGCAGGACGAACATGGCTTCATTCATCCGGTAATATCTTTGTAGTTTTAATACGCTCAAACTTCTGAAGAGGAACAACATGAAACATGATGTCGCCTCTGTCACGTGTCCGGCATCTCTCTTTCAGTTTTACTTCAAAAACTGTCACCAGAAAACCAGCTGATAGGCTGCTGTGTTCACTGTTATGAACCGTAGAGAACCGGTGGACCATTTAAAAACAGCCTTGAATCAGTCGTTCATGTTCTTCGTCGTCTTCTTTCTGACATCGAGCCTCAAGCTCTCGTCTCTCCGTCCATCCATCCATCCAGCTCCGACTCCTCCTTCCTGGTGCGACCAATCGTGGGAGCATCTCATCATCGCGCCTCATCTGAACCTCCATGGATCCTCCTCCGATAAATCATCTCAGCCGTCAGACAGACTTCAGAGTTACGAGAGGCATGACCAAACGGCTTCATTTGGCCTGGTCGCCATGGCGACTGCTGTCAAACAGAGTTTATTAGAGTACGAACGGACGGACGGAAAGGACGAGGTCCTGCCTGGTCCTGAGGCCCAGACCCAAAGACAACCCAGCCCTCGGGGTTTACTGTCTCTTTCTGGTAGCTTCACGTCGCTCTTCGGTCTTCTCTTGACGTTGGGTTCATGTTCGGTCATCCAGCTGTGATCTGTGAGCAGAATCAAACTCGTCTTGAGACGCTGAGCGGAGGTGAAGTGTAAATCTTCTTCTATAACTCAGCTGGGTGAAAACGTGAAGCAGCTCGCAGGTGAAGCAGCTCGCAGGTGAAGCATCGGATGTCTGTAGTTCTTCTGAAATTAAGTTAAATAATGTGGCAGCGCTTCCTCCTCACATCCTCCCCACATCCTCCTCACATCCTCCTCACTTCCTCCTCACATCCTCCTCACTTCCTCCTCACATCCTCCTCACATCCTCCTCACATCCTCCCCACTTCCTCCTCACTTCCTCCTCACATCCTCCTCACTTCCTCCTCACTTCCTCCTCACATCCTCCCCACATCCTCCCCACTTCCTCCCCACTTCCTCCCCACATCCTCCTCACTTCCTCCTCACTTCCTCCTCACTCCCTCCTCACATCCTCCTCACATCCTCCCCACATCCTCCTCACATCCTCCTCACTTCCTCCTCACTTCCTCCTCATTCCCTCCTCACATCCT
>NC_040016.1:25880787-25902248 GCF_000972845.2 Larimichthys crocea | reverse complement strand
GTTCTTTGTCTCGTTATCTTAAAGCACTGCTCGGTGATTATCGTTCAACGTCAGACGTCACGTCACTCGTAGCTACGGAGACAGAGCAGCGAAGAAACAGAGGACGCAGCGAGCAGCTGAAATATTCACAAATACAACCTGAGAAACAGACTGAACCAGAACAGCCTGGGAAATATAGAAGACTGCAACATGCAGCGGCAACACGAGCAACATTAGAGGCAACACGAGCAACATGTAGAGGCAACACGAGCAACACGAGCACACAGCACGAGGCAACAGCACTGCAGCGCACGGAGCAACGTGACTGTTTCTAAAGAAGCAGATATCTGTCATGTTTTAAGATGAACTTTTTATAAGAAACAAACTGTTTGAGGTTAAAGAATAAAGATTATATTATAATTAATATTAATTATAATAATAATCTTTATATAATAATAATAAAAAGATTATTATTATAATAAAAATGTTATTTGTCAGAATTTGTTTGTAGATCATTTTGATTAAAATAACGTGATAAAATCGTTTCGAGTCGTGAGTCGAGTATCGATGTTACATCTATTCTATGGGTTGTACGGATCAAGTAGCGGGCTACCGGTGCTCTCTCTTCCTCCCCCCCCTCTCTCCGACTCTTCCTATCCTCTCCGTCCTCTCTCTCCCTCCGCCTCTTTCTCCTCCGCCTCTCCTCTCTCCTCTCTCCTCCTCCTCCTCTCTCCCTCCTCCTCCCTCTCTCTCCTCCTCCCTTTCTCCTCCTCTCCCTCTCCTCTCCCTCCCTCCTCCTCCTTCCTCCTCCTCTCCTCCTCCTCCTCCTCCTCCTCCTCCTCCTCCGTCTGGGATCACTCTGTCTCCGTCGTGTTTTATTGAAGCTTCTGAGGTGCTGCCTTTAACAGAAGAGAGAGGGATGAGCAAGACATGAGTACCCTATCAGAGGAGGGAGGAGGAGGAGGGAGAGGAGAGGAGGGAGGAGGAGGAGGAGGAGGAGAGGAGAAGGGAGAGGAGGGAAGAGGAGGGGAGAGGAAGAGGAGTGTCAGATTAATTAGGCAAATCAAAGAAGCGAGGAGTCTTCAATCAAAGATTTAAATATAAAGAACTCTTCAAAATAAAAGTTGAACTTCAGAAAAACTTGAAAGTCAAACTTTAATTAAACTAATTTAGCTGAACCAGGCTCATTAATATTCATAATTCATCACCGAGAGGGAACCACACACCTAGATCAGTGTCGGCTGCAGGTCAAACATGTAATCTATTACTTCCTGATCTGCAGATTACTCATTAATAATCAATAATTGTTGTCGTCTGAGAGCTCATTGGTTCATAACCTTCGTATCAAACAGAATTCCTGTGGACCGGTTCTGGTCTTGACAGGGTTTGGATCACGTCCTCCCACTTCAGTCTGGTCTGTCTCACTTCTGAGGTGTGTGTGTGTGTGTGTGTGTGTGTGTGTGTGTGTGTGTGTTGTGCAGCAGTTGATGGTCCAGGTTTGATTGTTTTCGTCCGTAGGCTCGACCTAGATTCAGCACAAAGCACCACAACTGTGTGTGTGTGTGTGTGTGTGTGTGTGTGTGTGTGTGTGTGTGATGACCTAGCGTCTGCCCTGCCACCTTCTGACCTGTGGACTGGTTTCAGTTCTCGGGCTCAAACACGATGCTGCTGAAAATGCTGACCACAAGTCTCTGTGACGTCCCGCGACTGTCTAAAATGGACGTGTCTCCGTGACGTCCGCAGACTGTCTAAAACCTGGACGTGTCTCTGTGGCGTCCCCAGCAGACTGTCTAAAAACCTGGACGTAGTCTCCGTGACGTCCCCGCCGACGGTCTAAAACCTGGACGTAGTCTCCGTACGTCCCCGCAGACTGTCTAAAACCTGGACGTTGTCTCCGTGACGTCCCCCGCATAGACTGTCTAAAACCTGGACGTAGTCTCTGTGAGTCCCCGCAGACTGTCTAAACATGGACGTAGTCTCCGTGACGTTTCCGCAGACTGTCTAAAACCTGGACGTAGTCTCTGTGACGTCCCCGCAGACTGTCTAAAACCTGGACGTAGTCTCCGTGACGTCCCCGCAGACTGTCTAAAACCTGGACGTAGTCTCCGTGACGTCCCCGCAGACTGTCTAAAACCTGGACGTAGTCTCTGTGACGTCCATCAGACTGGCAGCAGTTCAGAGGTGTAATGAGCAGAAGTATCTCATGGTGGATTTAAAACTTTCAGACTTTCTCAGATGGGTTTAAATTGTCGACCTCGGCGGACAGAGATGAAATAATCCTGGACCTCTCTCAGACTTTCTGTAATTAGCATGAACACCTTTAACTCTGTCAAACTCATTTTCCTGCAAACGTCTCACATCGATCAGACGTTAGCTTCTCCATCCTGGTCACCAGAGACCTGAAAATGAAGTTTCTCCTCTTTTAATTGTTTCAGGGAAAATAAGAAACTTTACAAACTAACAAGTTAAAGACAGAAAATGGTTTGAACTAAAACAGTTCAGACTGAGAATATACATGATGATAGAGTCATAAATGTCGATCACTGTTCTCACCGTCGTTCTCTTTCCTGCAGATCCCTCAGATCAGCTACGCCTCCACCGCCCCAGAGCTGAGCGATGACCGGCGGTACGACTTCTTCTCTCGGGTCGTCCCTCCAGACAGTTTCCAGGCTCAGGCCATGGTGGACATCGTCAAGGCCATGGGGTGGAACTACGTCTCCACGGTGGCCTCAGAGGGCAGCTACGGGGAGAAGGGGGTGGACGCCTTCATGCAGCTCTCCAGAGAAGCAGGTACGACTTTTCTAAGTTCTTCGATACGATCCGTGAACAGCTCGTCAGCTTGTTGAGGTTGAATTTTGTTGCACGGTTTCTTTATGAAGGTCTCCAATGTGATGGGCTCATCTGTAACCAGCTAAAGATCTCTAATAGTGTAGCTCAGGGTTCTGTCATAGGTCCGATGTTGTCCTGTTTATAGTTACAGATATAACTGTACAACAGTTTAGGTCAAACCGGTGCCAAAGTTCATCTCTGTTATGAGAATTTTCATCAATCAAATGACCCTTCAGTAATTATTCTTGTGTTTAACAGTGCAACACCAAAAGGGGTTACAGAGAAAAGGCTCCCTGAGGAGTTCTTATACTCTCTGTCTCAGACACCTCCCCATAGATACAGAGAGCATCACATCTTCTTAGTTTGCTTAATCATTAGTCAACATTTCCCCAAACTAAAGGTCACCTCTCTGACCTGTCCCTGACCCTCGTTCTGTTCTGGACTTCTTCTGTTTATACCGTACCCTGCCAGCCTTAGCATCAAAGTCATATCAGAGAAGTGAAAACAGAACATGTGAGGAGGAACTCACGTACACATTGTATGATTTAAAACATCTGATATCAGTAGAAACCCATAATCTCTATGCTGATGATACAGTAAAATATTGTGCTGGTTCCTGCAGAAACTTTAAGATGGTTTAATTGCTGATAAAATAAAAGTTTCCTCACGTGAACACTTTGGATCTTCTTATGACTAAAGAAGTTAGAAGTTGGCTCTTGTTATAAATATCCTCATATCTGTCGTCTAGTCGTGTTTCTTTTCCGGTCTCGGTTCTTGATGACGTTGATCTGTTGTCGGGTTGAACATCTCTGACCCTTCGTCAGCTCAGTCATTGGTTATTTTTATTCTTCTGTGCTTCTCCTGTGGTTCTTCTGAGTTTCTCCTGTGGTTCTTTAGTGCTTCTCCTGTGGTTCTTCTGAGTTTCTCCTGTGGTTCTTCTGTGGTTCTTTAGTGCTTCTCCTGTGGTTCTTCTGAGTTTTCCTGTGTTTCTTTAGTGCTTCTCTTGTGGTTCTTCTGAGTTTTCCTGTGGTTCTTTAGTGCTTCTCCTGTGGTTCTTCTGAGTTTCTCCTGTGGTTCTTCTGTGGTTCTTTAGTGCTTCTCCTGTGGTTCTTCAATGGTTGTCCTGAGGTTCTTCAGAGGTTCTCCTGCGGTTCTCCTAAGGTTCTCCTAAGGTTCTTCTGTTGTTCTGTACCTGAAGGAAGTTAAATAAAAATGTTGTCGATAACTCTGTTCATGTTCTTGTTTTTCAAAGAACCATTTATTCTGATGAATTATTTAAGAACTATTTAGGTTCTTTACTGAACCAGTTTTGTTCACAAAGAACTTGAAATGGTTCCTTAAAGAACCAAAGTTCTTTGGAGCACCATTTAGAACCGTTTTTGATGGCACCATAGTTCTTTAAAGAAAATCTTTGGTTTTTCCATGACATCACTTGGGAGTGATGTCATGTTCCAGTTAGAACCTTTATATTATTGTGAGTGGACCCTGAAGTGGACCGGTCCAGCGTGTTTCTAAATGTGGAAGTAAAACATGTTTATATCCATGAAACAGACGAGCTGTGAACTGTGGTGCTCGTTGACTTCACACCGATGTTGATTGTTCTCTGAATAATCTCAGTGACATTTACAGAAATCTGATGACTCTTTACAACTCAGCGCTTCGGATGCATCCTGACATTTCTGAGCTCGAGTTTTTGGAGGATTGTTAAAGGACACAGCGCCACCAGGGTGAACACGGGGCGTCCACGAAGTCCTCGAACTGAACTAAACCAGTTTATTCACACAGACGAGATCATCGATCTGTGGAGGACAAAATGATTCTCTCAGTTCAACGTCACTTCGACCGGTTCAGTTTGAAAGAAACACTTCTGTATTTTCAAAGATAAAGACCAAAGACTGTCTAAAACCTGGATGTAGTCTCTGAGACATCCACAGACTGTCTAAAACCTGGATTTAGTCTCTGAGACATCCACAGACTGTCTAAAACCTGGATGTAGTCTCTGAGACTGTCCAAGAGGACAGGCTGAGCTCCACAGATGAACGATCAGTGAATTATTTATTATGTTGGTTGTTCAGATCAGATCAGTCTTGAAGACGTGGTCCGCCTCCCTCATTAACCATTCATCTGATACAGCTCTGTGTGTTTGTGCTCGGCTCTTTGAGGTTATCTGCAGATTCTGGACTAATCCACCATGTATTGATTTCAGGAGGTTCAGTCCACCGACACACACACCGCTAATGTAATTAGACGGCGTTTGTTTCCAGCGGGGCGTTGAAGATACGGGAGGAGACATCCACAGTGATTAGTCAGCCGGGCGGAGACTGATTAGAGTTTGTGTCTTATCTAAAGTTTCTCTGAGAACTGTCAAACAAACTCACCACACAGAGCCAAAGAAGTCCCATGATGCATTGTGGTACGTCACATTTAGGTCGCTGTCATAGTGCAGACATCAGAAAAACTGTAAGGAAATAAAAAGTACCTTCAGAGAGTCCGAGAAGCTGAGGGAAGTTTGAAAATCTGCCGTTCTTTTTGTCTCAAATATATCTGTAAACGCACAGAGTGCTCTACAAATGTTCCTTGATTTGCAATCCACAAATACAAATTTCTAATCGGTAACTTGTATTTTGGTTTTTACAAATACACGTGTATTTGTAAATATATAATTTCCCATTTGTAAAACTGAAAATTCTGTTTGTGAAGCGTGCTTCAGCATTTGTGGATCACCATTCACACACACGCATCTTTTTCCTCAGTGACGGATTTCTGAGACGTTCTTGTCGGATCCAACAGATCCACAAACAAATATTCGTGATTCACAAACGGCCCGCCATCCACACCACTAGGTGGCAGTGATGTTCTGTGTGTATATTGAACGTTCTGGCCGTAAAAACAACATTTCAAGATACATCTGCATTGTTTGAGGACATTTCTAGCGAGAATTGTGCGTTTTACTTTCTAAATCTATGTTGAATTAAAGCAAATTGTGTTTTATTCCTCTAGCGATAATTTATCCGACTGCTTAGTCACGTCATGGTTGCCATAACAACGGCGGCGGAGAGCACGGATCTATTACATCCGTGTTCTGGATGTAATAGGGTTAGGGTTAGGCTGAATAGTGTAGCAGTTAAATACAGAGCTCATCACGGCCGATCAGCCTCAAAGATTTAGACCACCGCCGTCTTCATCTGTGAGGCTAAATTTAGACTTTAGCGTGCAGGTTAGCCGAGCGGCTCCGAGCAGTTTGCATGTTTGCAGCCCGGCTGAGCGCGTGCAGGCCGGTCCTGTTAAATGGACCGACCCAGCTGGTGACACGGCGGCTCTGGGTGACTTCCATTAACACGTCAGTTTCAGCATCCAACAGCTTGTTGTTGAAGCTAACGTGACTAGCTCAAGGCCAGACGGTCACAGAGAGGTTTGAGCTGATGTCACGGGACGCTCCTGCTCTGAAGCTTCAGCCTGGACGACTCATTTTAATGATGTAGTTAACGTTAGCTCTTTACTTCTGTTGATCTAGTTTCAGCCTGAAAAACTGCATCCGTTAAAATCTTTGTGATAATCCAAACAGCAAACCAGCTGTGACCTTCAGAGTCTCTCGTGTCTCGTCTCAGAGGTTTCTTCAGGTCTAATATGATACATATGAATTATATATAAAATCTATGAATGTTTAATATATGGAGACGTGCCGCCTCTCATCCAAGAGCGTTCCTCTCTGACCTGGACAACGGAGAACTTTCAGAGGAGTCTGAAGAGATCCTCGAAGGTGACTCACTTCAGTCTCCATGAACTCATATTCATGTTTTCTCGTGGTTTCTCTCTACTGATACGTATCAATCTGTTGGTGCAGCAGTAAGTGCTGTGACAGTTCTTAGAGGGACAGGTGTATCATGTCCAGCTGTTGGTAGTGTTGTAGAGGAGGTCCTCTCTGAAGAGCTGGAGGTCTTCAGGAGGTCTGTGAAGGTAGAGAGGGACGCCCCTGATCTGTAGGAACTGGTAGGACGTTCCACCAACGGGGAACAACGGACAGAAAAGTTTGGACTGTCCTGAGCACGGATGGCAGAGCCAGGAGGAGGGAACATCTGTCTGTATGAGGACGTTCAAGAACCGAGACTCTGAATGTAACGTGGGCTGCTGCAGGTAGACGGTGGAGCTCTATGAGCAGCAGGGGAACATGGAGAGCTTCTGGAGGACAGACGTGATGAAAACATTTATCTGGATGAGGTGGACGGAGCTGCTGGTTTTACTGGTCGTCTGCCTCCCGGTACTCGTTTCTTCTCCTCATTCATCATCTCTAATGAGGCGAAACCTTCTCTGAGGCCTCGCACACAGAAATATCTCCCCCGAGCTTCGCCCTTACGGAGTCCTCCACCCTTCATGTATGATGCATCGCCCCCGAGCCTCATGGGAAATCAGTGCTGACAATGGACACAAATTGTCTGTTATCCGTCGGATATATAAAAACAACCCACGTAATCCCATAAACCCCATTAACCAAAGCTCCTCCTCATGCTATTTTCCCATAAAAATCTGATTTTAAGACCGTAATAAAACACAGAAACAATCTGTGAACTAAAAGTTTGACTTGATCTGATTGGTTGAACACAGGTCTGCAGCTAATGTTTATTATTCATTTATTTGTCCATTATTTTCTCAATTAATGTCCTGTGTAAAAAACTAAAGTAAAGATGATTTAGCTCAATGTCTACACTTTATGTAAACATTTCATTTTGTTGATAAATGATTGAAACAATTTTAAAATAGATTTTTCTGTCAGTGTGACGTTCAAGTTCAAGTTCAGAGCTAAAACAGAAGTTTTCATTTCATGATTAGTTTAAGCCACATTAGTTTTAAGAAGAGGCCTGACCACAGCATGTTTAAAGGCAGCTGGGACAGTTCCTGATCTAAGGCAGGAGTTGATAAAAACCAGGAGACTGGGCCCCAAAGTGTTAAGAACCATTTTCAGTTGTAGTTGGAGGAGAGTTCAGGCTGGATGATTTTCCAGAGGAATTGTCTTGTGTTGTTTCTCGATGTTAATGCAGACGCCTTGTTTGTTTGTTTGTTTGTCATTGACTCACAAACCTGATGAAACGTTACGGGCTGACCTCGCTGTCACCAGGTCGTCATGCTGGATAATATCTGTGATATAAAGGAGGCTGTAGTTATTCCTGTGTGTGCTGACAGATAAAATGTGAAACTTTCATTTGGAAATATTCCTCACGGGACGCGGAGGCGGCAGAGGTTCAGTGTTGTGTTCACAGACAGTTGGGATTTCCAGCTGCTAACATGTGTAATGTTTGCGGTCCCGTGTGACAGATGCAGGTTTCAATCTCTTTGATAGAAACTAATAATAACTGTGAAGTCTCCGCGGTCACATGCTGAGCGGATGATTATTAATGAAACAAAGACAACAGGAACTCACTGAGGCATACGTTTACTAAAGTTTATAACCTCAGCATCAGGAGAAATAACAAACTAAATATAACGCACAAAGAAAATGAAATGTTAAACATGCTGCAAACTTCAGGGTCACGTCAGACTTTAAAAAGACAAATCTGTTTTTCTAAAAGCATTCACGTCTTTTTAATAAACTGAAACACTTAAAACATAATAATTATAACACTAATGATAATTAATAAAAGTTTCCTCACCATTTCCTTTTACGTGTTCTCAGAGTGCCGGAAATCTTTAGTGTAGCAGGCAGCGCTTAGCTCCGTTAGCATGTAGCTCCGTTAGCTGTTAGCTCCGTTAACATTTAGCTCCATTAGCTTTTAGCTCCGTTAGCTTTTGGTTCTGTTAGCTTTTAGCTCCGTTAGCTTTTAGCTCCATTAACATTTAGCTCCGTTAACATTTAGCTCCATTAGCTTTTAGCTCCGTTAACATTTAGCTCCATTAGCTTTTAGCTCCGTTAGCTTTTGGTTCTGTTAGCTTTTAGCTCCGTTACCACTTACCTCCGTTAGCTTTGAGCTCCGTTAGCATTTTAGCTTCGTTAGCTTTTAGCTTCGTTAGCTTTTAGCTCCGTTAGCGTTTAGCTCCGTTAGCTGTTAGCTCTGTTAGCTTTTAGCTCTGTTAGCGTTTAGCTCCGTTAGCTTTTAGCTCCGTTAGCTTTTAGCTCCGTTAGCTTTTGGTTCTGTTAGCTTTTAGCTCCGTTACCACTTACCTCCGTTAGCTTTGAGCTCCGTTAGCATTTTAGCTTCGTTAGCTTTTAGCTTCGTTAGCTTTTAGCTCCGTTAGCGTTTAGCTCCGTTAGCTGTTAGCTCTGTTAGCTTTTAGCTCTGTTAGCGTTTAGCTCCGTTAGCTTTTAGCTCCGTTAGCTTTTAGCTCCGTTAGCTTTTGGTTCTGTTAGCTTTTAGCTCCGTTACCACTTACCTCCGTTAGCTTTGAGCTCCGTTAGCATTTTAGCTTCGTTAGCTTTTAGCTTCGTTAGGGTTAGGGTTAGGGTTAGGGTTAGCTCCGTTAGCGTTTAGCTCCGTTAGCTGTTAGCTCTGTAAGCTTTTAGCTCCGTTAGCGTTTAGCTCCGTTAGCTTTTAGCTCCGTTAGCTGTTAGCTCCGTTAGCGTTTAGCTCCGTTAGCATTTAGCTCCGTTAGCTGTTAGCTCCGTTACCGTTTAGCTCCGTTAGCTGTTAGCTCCGTTAGCTGTTAGCTCCGTTACCGTTTAGCTCCTTTAGCTTTTAGCTCCGTTAGCTTTTAGTTCCGTTAGCTTCTAGCTCCGTTAGTGTTTAGCTCCGTTAGCTCCGTTAGCGTTTAGCTCCGTTAGCGTTTAGCTCCGTTAGCGTTGGGTTTGACTAAAACAGCGCCGACGTGTTTTGGTTGAAGGATGAATGAACAGAAAGATGTGAAGAAATGTTAATATTATTTAACTATTAAGACGTGTTAATATGATTAATATAAACATTAATATGAACATTAACGTGTAACCTGACACCATGACGGGGAGGTAGAAACACGGACACGTTAAACTCTGACATAAATCTGTTTTATTTGACTTTACTGGAGTTTAATCGTCCGTCTGAAGGCTCCCGAGCAGTAACAGTCCCTGGAGCTCGGCTGACCCGGTGTGGTACTGTACAGCAGAGAGACTTATGAGGTTGTGATGAGCTCTTTTGGATCAGAACCGAGCACCAGAGCTCGTTCTGACCGTTCACCGTGACGACAGCCGGCCGCCGCCTCACGCCTCGACCTTGCAAGTTTTCACACTGACTGCCATGACTCATAACTCCAACAGTCGGAGGATGGCGGGAACGAGGACATAACTCACACACACACTCACACACACACACTCACATAGAGGTGGACTTAGTTTAAGTGAAGAATGATCACCTGGATCAATATTTAGTCTCCGTAACACCGATAAATTCTCTGCTTGGCGAGCGCCGGCGTCGTTAGCAGACTCGAGGCAGGAAGTGGCTTCATGATGAACGTCCTGTTCAGCTGCTGGTTGACAGACGTGAGCTTCAGAGGACGGTAAAGAGGGTCACATGGACGGTAAAGAGGGTCACGTAGACGGTCAAGAGGGTCACGTGGACGGTAAAGAGGGTCACATGGACGGTAAAGAGGGTCACGTGGACGGTAAAGAGGGTCACGTGGACGGTAAAGAGGGTCACGTGGACGGTAAAGAGGGTCACGTGGACGGTAAAGAGGGTCACGTGGACGGTAAAGAGGGTCACGTGGACGGTAAAGAGGGTCACGTGGACGGTAAAGAGGGTCACGTGGACGGTAAAGAGGGTCACGTGGACGGTAAAGAGGGTCACGTGGACGGTAAAGAGGGTCACGTGGACGGTAAAGAGGGTCACGTGGACGGTAAAGAGGGTCACGTGGACGGTAAAGAGGGTCACGTGGACGGTAAAGAGGGTCACGTGGACGGTAAAGAGGGTCACGTGGACGGTAAAGAGGGTCACGTGGACGGTAAAGAGGGTCACGTGGACGGTAAAGAGGGTCACGTGGACGGTAAAGAGGGTCACGTGGACGGTAAAGAGGGTCACGTGGACGGTAAAGAGGGTCACGTGGACGGTAAAGAGGGTCACGTGGACGGTAAAGAGGGTCACGTGGACGGTAAAGAGGGTCACGTGGACGGTAAAGAGGGTCACGTGGACGGTAAAGAGGGTCACGTGGACGGTAAAGAGGGTCACGTGGACGGTAAAGAGGGTCACGTGGACGGTAAAGAGGGTCACGTGGACGGTAAAGAGGGTCACGTGGACGGTAAAGAGGGTCACGTGGACGGTAAAGAGGGTCAAGTGGACGGTAAAGAGGGTCACGTGGACGGTAAAGAGGGTCAAGTGGACGGTAAAGAGGGTCACGTGGACGGTAAAGAGGGTCAAGTGGACGGTCAAGAGGGTCACGTGGACGGTAAAGAGAGTCACGTGGACGGTAAAGAGGGTCACGTGGATGACTGTTTATTTGTGTCAGTGTTGAGTGTCAACGTTTAATGTAAATCAGAATGTTTACAGTAATAATATAAAATCATAAATGTACGTCAGTGTCACAAAGAACCAGATCCATGTTAACTCAACAGATGTTTCACATTAAAAGTATTTCCATTATTAGTATGCTTTTAATGTGAAAATTCTAAAGGAAGCCTGATCCGGCTGCTGAGTCCGGTTCTGTTTGCTGAGCCTGGTTCTGTTGTTAAATGAAGACGTGTTTTATGTACATTTTTTGAATATATGAAGTAGTGTGAGTATCTGTGGATTGAGATGTTGTTGTTGAGATGTTTTTTTTTTTGTTTGGCTGGTGCTGACCCGTCCACAGGTTGTAGCTCAGCTCCCTGTTGGTCCTCCTGTCAACTGACTCTGGATCAGAACCTCACAGAACCCAAACCAGCAGCCGTGTTTCACGCCGACTCGCCATCGTCTCGCACAAGCTTCATTTTTTAAAATTCTGTCAGCATTCAAAGATAATTCAGAGAAAGGCTTTCATATGTCCTGCAGACGTGGATATGATTTAGTCCTGACGCGGAGAAAATAAACGTCTATAGATACTGTATAAATATGAGATGTGGGCTTATTGACCACTGCATAATGCAGATGTTTTATTCATTGGGCCTCCACACATTTGATGTAGCACACTTCACTTTCTCAATTGAATCTGAGGAGTCGTGCTGATATATATTTATAACTAATATCCCATCTCCTCTGTCCTTGAAGCCAAATGAGCGACTGCACACGTGCATCAATCAGTCTCATCAATATAATCAAATATGTCGAGTGTGAAACCTCAGAAACTTGATGAGTCTGCTGTGATCGTGTACAGGCGCTGTGATGAATATAGAGCTCTATGGTCACGTTCAGCTGGTTCACTCTTTAGTGCTTTCATTGTGTCGAACATAGTGGCAGCTAACGAGGAGGTGGAGCTCAAACAGACAAAACATCAGCTACAAACACGACTGACAGTTTTTACAGCATCACGACTGAATCCAGTTTAAAACCACAAACATGAGTTCATCATTAATTAGAGTTTCCCTACATTTAAATATGCAAATGAGGTGTTATCTAAACAAACAAAGTGAAGTCAGACAAACATTCAATATGTGGATGAAGTTTAAATACAAACATGTCGTCTGTGAGAACAGCCGTGATGATGATGATAAAGATGAAGTACCTGGTGTGGCACACAGTTATTTTCCCAGAATGCTCTGAGGGCTCCTAAAGAAGCGTGATGAGGTGATACATCATCAGCCGCTGAAGAAGCTAATTAAGGAGGGTTGTCTATCAACATAATGTTTGTCTCCCACTTCACTGCGAGCCGCTCGCCTCGTAAATTTCTGTCTTTGCTGCATTAACAGATAAACTGTGTTCAGCACAGCCACACATTCACGAGCCAATCACAGGCTGTAAAACTGAAACTGCAGACCAATGAAATCTTCAGCAGTGACGGGAAAAAATATATATATATATTATATATATATATATTATATATATATATATATTATATATATATATATAATATATTATAGATATATATAGTACATACAGACACACACGTGTAGTACACAAAACACACGTGTGGGCCTGTCTGTACGGTAATGACGAGGTCGATGTTCTGAAGCGGATCTTTGACATCATCTCTGATCTGATTTGTGATTCTGGACGGTCGACGCTCTCTCGCCATCCTTGCCGACCTCGCCTCGATGGCGGCGTCCGCTCTGAAATACCAAACTCTTTGTGCAAAGTCCTCACGACACTTTCCACAATATCCACACGAGTCAAATGTCAGGAGAGGACGGAGGCGTCTCCAGAGCGTTTGTGAGGCGGTCTGCAGTTTATAGTCCAGATTTAATAACGAACAGTGAAGGGACGTTTTCATGTCTGTCGCCTCATGAAGGTTGAACACGTTCATGTTCTCCAGAGGAACTTCAGCATGAGACATGAAAGCCTCTGCTGTTCGGAAAGTTTGAACTCATTCTGTTAATTATGATCTTTAATGACGTGATGAGTTTATTTTCTGCACAACGCCCTCGATAGAGCAAAGGAGCTTAAACACTTAAAGATCCAGCCGGGTGAGGGGAGGGGCATGCAATCGACAGGTACTCCACTAGACACCTCTAAAGCTGCATTCAGTTCAAATAATTCAACTTTTTTATCCACGACAGGAAACAGACAGTGAATAACAGTGTTTAGAGTGAACGTAACATGGTTTAAATCACAGATTTCTGTTTGCAGACGTTGTCATAAGATGGCTGCTGCAGAGAGTTGGTCGGTCTTCACATGGAGCCCAGAAAAGTAAAGCGACATTTCTGAAAGCAGTTCTGGTTCTGCCTGGTTCGGCTTTGTTCTGCCTGGTTCTGTGTGCAGTGGGTTGTGGCGGCACAGAATCATTAACGTGTGGTTTGTTTGGTGTTTCTTCAGGTGGAATCTGTATCGCTCAGTCTCTGAAGATCCCTCACGACCACAAACCCTCCGACTTTGATAAAATCATCCGTCTGCTGTTGGACACTCGCTACGCCAGGGCTGTCATCCTGTTCGCCTCTGATGAGGACATCAGGTGGACAAACACTTCATCCAATCAAACACTGCTCACTGACATCGCTCGCTTTAAAGTGACCTGACCAAAAACCAGGGACCGAGGAGCTGTCACTGTCTGGTGTCTTTAAAGAGGACGTAGATCCATATAAACACTTTAGTTTCCTGTCACGCTTCAAAATAAAGCACTGAAAATATAATAGAGTACACTTTATTTTTTAATGTTTAGTGAGTCAGTGTTATGAAACAAACCGAGGAGTGCTACATTATTCGGCTACTCACGAGGTAAATCAATATTTTGTCTTAGATTATTGATTTAAAGATGAGTTCAATGATTTTAAAGAGGATTTCATTGATTTTACAATCAGGACTACTTCCATAGAAACAGTTTGTTATACAGGAACTACAGACTGTAGAAGGTCTGTCACACGGCTACTCACGAGGTAAATCAATATTTTGTGTCAAATTATCGATTTAAAGATGATTTATAGGCTTCAGAGTCTCTGACAGAAGTATTTCCATAATTATACTTACGTTACACGACATAGATTGCAGTAATTGATCAGAGCATTCAGTAAAGCTGTGTACTAACCACATATCAGTCACTCATATAAAATCACTTTAAATCACTAAAAACGACCAATCTCAGACATACGTGACTCCGTGATGCTGTGTGTTTGAATCCAGGGGGATCCTGAACGCCAGTAAGCGAGCGGACCAGGTCGGTCACTTCCTGTGGATCGGTTCGGACAGCTGGGGGGCCAAAAACAGTCCGATCCACCAGCTGGAGGACGCCGCCATCGGAGCCGTCACCATCCTGCCAAAGAGAGCCACCATCAGTGGTATGTCGATTTCACGTGTCCGTGATGTTTGGTTGTGTTTGGATGTTTGTGTGATCATGAAGCATCATCAAACGTTTCTTCATTTATACAGATAAATGAACATTCATGACGCCGTGACGTCAACAGTTTCCTCCTGTTCCCAGTCTTTATGCTAAGCTAAGCGGCCTCTGACATTGTGAAGTGATGTGATGACTCCGGTCGTGTTCTGATGTTCTCAGACCTTCTTCAGCCTGTCATGATGAATGTTGATGAATTAGAGTTTAATCAAACTTCCCATCGTCCTCGGCAGGTTAATCTGGTCGTGACTCTCATCATGAAGCCAAACTCACCTCCCTCCTGATTAAATGGCTCTGTCGCCCTCATACAGGAGCTCTCAGCCCGCCCGTCACGGCCTGGTATCCTCTCGTACCGTCGTTATGCCCAGAAAATGTCCATTTCCATAAATCATTTGTCAGAAAGGAGAGGCTGAAGGTATCAGACGGCGTTTATCGGGCCCTGAAGGCAGATCCAAGGTGATACCGGCAGAACTCTTTAGTGTTTCTGAAGTCTGAAATGTGTTTTCCAGTCCAGAGATGTCAGGACCGGATGTTGGCGATGAGATTAACGAGGCGTGTGTGCACGAGCATTTTAGATGGAATCAGACGATTCGTGTTTGTCTGTCAACAGACATGAACATCCATGAACGTTTCTCTAACATGAAGAAAACGTTTGTTGTTCTGTTTCCTCTGATCATCTTAACACCATCGCTGGGCGCCATCTCGCCGCCGTCTCGCCGCCCTGTGTGGCTGTTTCCTGTCGCTGAGCTGAGATGCTTTCTGGCAGCCTGTCACTCCAGATGTTAGCTCTGAGGCCGAACGCTAATCTGACAAACGGCGAGGAGACGTTTACCCTCGTGATGAAGACGTGTCTTCACACCAGAGTTTGACTTCCTGTCTGTTTCTATCATCACTTCTTCCTGTGACATCATCGTCCACGACCACGACCACCAAAAACTTCATTTACTGACACAACAAAGACGTGACAGGACAACAGCCAGAGGTTCCTGATGGACAGTAAACTGCTGACAGCTGTAGCTGCTGTTAGCTCATGTTAGCTCAGTCTGTTAGCTGCTGTTAGCTCATGTTAGCTCAGTCTGTTAGCTGCTGTTAGCTCATATTAGCTCAGTTTGCTCATCATGTTTTGCTAATGTTAGCAAGCATTAAGCTAAGGCTAACCAGTGAAGCTGCATGTATCCGGCTAGCCAACAGAGTAACCTGAAGTAACCTCTAAGCTAATGTTGTGTGTTAGCAGAGCAGGGCTCAGCAGCTTCTACAGACCTAATGGCAGAGGAGAAGAGAGTGAAGAGGACGTTGACAGAGGAAGCCAAGAACAGATGAAGAACTGATCGCTCTGCAGCCTGAAGGAAACTGATTTAGAAACGTCTTCATGATCAGTCTTCAGTGTACCAGAGTGAACATGAGGAAACATGGAGACTCAACAGTGATTCCACCTGGATGAAGCTCAGGGCTCAAACTCTGTTTGATCTTCATGTGAAGCTCTGATGGGACGTAGCCTAGTTTATGGAGAATAATGTGAGCTGTGCTGAGGAGACGCTGCACACCGACACGTCAACATCATCACAATACAATAATGATAATAATAATGCAGCTAGCGCTATGAGCTAGCATCAGTGTGAACACAGCCGGACTGAACCCAACCCAGCAACAGAACCTCTGAACCAACAGTGTCCAGTCTAACAGTGAACACAGCGACAGAACCTCTGAACCGGCAGTGTCCAGTCTAACAGTGAACACAGCAGCTGGGTTTGGCTCCTGGCATCCCGGGCTGAGTCAGTTCAGTTAGCTACATGGTCTGTAGAAGTCTGTAAATCACCTTGGTACTGTCACGTTATTCCCTGTTGGTCTCAGGGGCTGTGCTTCAACCCGGTCCAGCTGCTGAGCCCGGTTCTGTTAGCATGCTAACAGCAGATTCAGTTATCAGCAGCTAATTAGCGGTTAGTTACTTTAGCATGTAGCTAAGCTAAAGCTAACTGTCCATCACATACAGACCTGGGTGAGTTGTGATCTGGTTTGATCTGGATTCAGCAGCTTCATGTTTGATGTGTCAGTTTGTATTAATTATTCATGAGCAGACAGAGATAGACGTCAGCTGTCTGTCCCTCTGTGATCACTAAAGACTGGATGTTCATCCTGGACACAGTCCGAGACTTCAGGCTTCAGCTCGTGGTTTAGTTGACCCTGCTCGTTGTGTTTCAGGCTTCGACGCGTACTTCATGTCACGGACTCTGGAGAACAACCGGAGGAACGTTTGGTTTGCCGAGTACTGGGAGGAGAACTTCAACTGTAAACTGATGAGCTCGTCCAAGAAGGACGACAGCAGCAGGAAGTGTACAGGTGAGTTCACCTGTTGTTAGCACCGTCAGCCTGCTGCTAGTATCATGTTATAATTTACACAGTCTTCCCCGACTTCATTAAATGTGTCTGTTTGTTTTAGGGTCAGTGACAAATAAGAGTTTGCATTATGAGCAGTTCAAACATGTTTTAATAAACTGTTTTGAAAGGTTGTATCAGGTTTGCAAAAATGTGTATTTTGTATTTCTGTTGGTTTCGTGTCAGTTCAAATAGCTTTTAACCACAACACAGGAGAAATATTAAGCATTTATTTCCACCTGTGTGTATGCAAGTTACTTCATTTAAATATATCACTTGAAAATAGATTTCATTAGGATTATTTTAAAATAAGATTTTATGTGTTTTTGCAATATAGAGCTGGACAAATGCTGTAAACATTTTCTAAATAACATTTGACAAATTATGCATAAACTATTAAAAATGTTATTACATTGCAATAGAGGATTACATCTTATTCCAACTGACACAAACCTGTACCTGGTTTGTGTCAGCTGGTGTAACCAGTATTTTTCATCGGACAATGTTGCTTTTACAGAAGTTAGTCAAGTTTGATGATCAGCTGTTGTGGGATGATTGTGTTGAATTCTGAACTGAAGTCAATGAACAGCATCCTGACATAAGAGTCTCTTTATTGTCCAGATGTGTGAGGGCTGGGTGGAGGGCTGGGTGGAGGGCGGTGGCATCCTCGGTCGAGTGATTTGACCGCTATGTGAACTGGAAGGTCTAAGGAGGGGGGAGCCCAGACTTGATGTGTTCGAAGCACTTCATAAATTGGGCTTTGAGGCATGTGGGGACAACCCCGGATACAGCGAGCTGTTGAAGATCTGTGAAGACATCTGCGAGTTCAACAACAAGAATTGGGTGTTTTCTATTGTTAATTAATTTAAGAATTAGTTTAGGAAACAAACAAAAAAACACGTGAACTCGTGTTTTCTGTTGTGAAAAGAAGAACATCTGACTTCAGTGAAGTTGTAGTGAGGGGTCTGGATGCGATGGACAGGGAGAATCGAGTGTTCATGGTGTGTGTGGTTTGAAATGTTTTATTCCTGTCCAGTCTGTCGGTGTGACAGAACAGAAGAGTTGTTTCCAGTCGTCTGTCATTTTTGATGACGTGAGTTCAAAGTTCACATCAGACTCAGAATAGAACAGGATGTCAGGTGAGGCCAGGTGAAGACGTTCTTCTCACCCAGCTGTTGCTTGCAGCTCACTTCCACCTGGATGACCTGTCCTTTCATATCTGACCAGAATGAACTTTCAGATCCTGCTGACAGTTGGTAGATGAAGGGAGAACACTTTTCTGTTCTCTGCGGTCTCGCTGATAATTTCTCACGTCCTGCTTTGATTCGGAACGCTCAGCTGTTGGAGTACTTTTAGTGTAATGATATTTTTACAGTTATTGTGAATTATGAATGTTTTCCTAAGCACACCTGACCACCCTAAACATGTCAAACTATCAGGGCTTCAGAGAGAGCCAACCTCCTTCTTGTTGGTTATTTAGGAAGTGGACTTGACAGACACAATTTCCCAGGTTAGTTATAATATTCAGAACAATGGTGTTCTATTTATTTTCTTCATTGTTAAACACAAATGTAGGATTATGCCAAACCAGTTGATGTTTTTTATTGTTTGTTTAAGTTTTTATGTCTTCAAAAAGAGAATTATTCAAGTAATCTGTGAGTTTATTTTCAAAGTATTTCAATGTAACTAAACCACAGGAACACAAAGACTGCGTCAGTCATTGACCACAGATTCAGCTCCGCTCAGTGACAACATGAACTCTGTCTGTGTCTCAGGTCAGGAGCGGATTGGCATCGACTCGAAGTACGAGCAGGAGGGGAAGGTCCAGTTTGTGATCGACGCCGTGTACGCGATGGCCCACGCCCTCCACAACATGCAGAGAGACCTCTGTCCTGACGTGTCCGGGATCTGCCCCGAGATGGACCTGGCCGGAGGGAAGAAACTACTCAAGTACATCCGCAGTGTCAGCTTCAACGGTGAGTGGACAGAGAGACAGACAGACAGACAGACAGACAGGTGGACAGACGGACGGACGGACGGACAAGTGGACAGACAGACAGACGGACGGACGGACAGACAGGTGGACAGACAGACAGACAGACAGGTGGACAGACGGACGGACGGACGGACAGACAGGTGGACAGACAGACGGACAGACAGACAGACAGGTGGACGGACAGACAGACGGACAGACAGACAGACAGACAGACAGACAGACAGACAGACAGACAGGTGGACAGACAGAAAGACAGACAGGTGGACAGACAGGTGGACAGGTGGACAGACAGGTGTTTTTTAGAGTCTGTCAGAGTCAGAGCAGCTTCAGAGGAAATAAAGTGTAGCACAGAGACTGATCATAAACGGTGCTGGTCATTAAACAGAGTCATAAACTGTGTTTGAAGGTCTGCAGCTCTTTACATCTATAACTGATCTTCATCATCACTGCACAGATACAGCTTCATGTTCTGCTAACAACCTGAGCTAACAGCAGCTAACAGACTGAGCTAACAGCAGCTAACAGACTGAGCTAACAGCAGCTAACAACCTGAGCTAACAGCAGCTAACAAACTGAGCTAACAGCAGCTAACAAACTGAGCTAACAGCAGCTAACAACCTGAGCTAACAGCAGCTAACAGACTGAGCTAACAGCAGCTAACAGCAGCTAACAAACTGAGCTAACAGCAGCTAACAGACTGAGCTAACAGCAGCTAACAGCAGCTAACAAACTGAGCTAACAGCAGCTAACAGACTGAGCTAACAGCAGCTAACAACCTGAGCTAACAGGCAGCTAAAAGACTGAGCTAACAGCAGCTAACAGCAGCTAAACAAACCTGAGCTAACAGCAGCTAACAGACTGAGCTAACAGACTGAGCTAACAAGCAGCTAACAAACTGAGCTAACAGGCAGCAACAGACTGAGCTAACAGCAGCTAACAGAGCCAGCTAACACCTGAGCTAACAGCAGCTAACAGAACGACTAACAGCAGCTAACAACGCTGAGCAACAGCAGCAACAGACTAGCTAACAGCAGCTAACAGACTGAGCTAACAGCAGCTAACAACCTGAGCTAACAGCAGCTGCAACAACCTGAGCGCAACAGCAGCTACAGACTGAGCTAACAGCAGCTAACAGTCATCTATGTTTTGGCTGTTAGCAAAGTTGTTGACTTGTTAGTTTTTGATGTAATCACTCTAATAATGATAAATAACCGTTATTATTGTAGTTTATAGTTTTAATAGATGAGACAGTTTATTCTTATCAGGTAATTAGTAAAGCTAACAATGCTAACGTGCCTGTTTGAGCCTCAACATTTCCTCTCTGAGATAACGAGTGAGATAATAATGAAGGATTGATTAAAGAAAGACGCTTTTGTGTGCTCGTCCCTCCTGAACAAACATGAGCCAAATATTGACAAACAGAATTCATCTGATCCGAGCTGAGCCGCCTGTGGCAGCCATTAACCTGAGCATTGATCCGAGCGCCGAGCCTCATGGCGGGAATTAATAATCCAGATCAGAGACACAGACACACTTTGAGACGTCAGAATCCAGCTGTTTGTTTGTGTCAGAATCCAGCTGTTTGTGTCAGAATCCAGCTGTTTGTTTGTGTCAGAATCCAGCTGTTTGTTTGTGTCTGAATCCAGCTTTGTGTGAATCCAGCTGTTTTTTGTGTCTGAATCCAGCTGTTTTGGTTTGTGGTTGAATCCAGCTGTTTGTGTCAGAATCCAGCTGTTTGTTTGTGTCAGAATCCAGCTGTTTGAGTCTGAATCCAGCTGGTTTGAGTCAGAATCCAGCTGTTTGTGTCTGAATCCAGCTGTTTGTTGAGTCTGAATCCAGCTGTTTGAGTCAGAATCCAGCTGTTTGTGTCTGAATCCAGCTGTTTGTTTGAGTCAGAATCCAGCTGTTTGTGTCAGAATCCAGCTGTTTGTTTGTGTCAGAATCCAGCTGTTTGAGTCAGAATCCAGCTGTTTGTGTCAGAATCCAGCTGTTTGTTTGAGTCAGAATCCAGCTGTTTGTGTCTGAATCCAGCTGTTTGTTTGTGTCAGAATCCAGCTGTTTGAGTCAGAATCCAGCTGTTTGAGTCTGAATCCAGCTGTTTGTGTCTGAATCCAGCTGTTTGTTTGTGTCAGAATCCAGCTGTTTGTGTCAGAATCCAGCTGTTTGTTTGTGTCAGAATCCAGCTGTTTGTCTGAATCCAGCTGTTTGTTTGAGTCAGAATCCAGCTGTTTTGAGTCAGATCCAGCTGTTTGAGTCTGAATCCAGCTGTTTGTCTGAATCCAGCTTTGTTTGTGTCAGAATCCAGCTGTTTGAGTCAGAATCCAGCTGTTTGAGTCAGAATCCAGCTGTTTGAGTCTGAATCCAGCTGTTTGAGTCAGAATCCAGCTGTTTGTGTCTGAATCCAGCTGTTTGTTTGAGTCAGAATCCAGCTGTT
>NC_040016.1:25824662-25880777 GCF_000972845.2 Larimichthys crocea | reverse complement strand
TGGTCAGATCCGCTGTTTGTTTTAGGTCAGAATCCAGTGTTTTGTCTTAAATCTAGCTGTTTGTTTGTGTCTGAATCCAGCTGTTGAGTCTGAATCCAGCTGTTTGTTTGTGTGTCTGATCCAGCTGTTTGTTTGAGTCGAATCCAGCTGTTTGTGTCTGAATCCAGCCGTTTGTTGTTCTGAATCCGCGTTGTTGTGTCTGAATCCCGCTCTTTGTTTGTGTCTGAATCCAGCCGTTTGTTGTGTTGATCAGCGTTTGTTGTGTCTGAATCCAGCCTTGTTTGTGTTGAATCCAGCTGTTTGTTTCTGAATCCAGCTTTGTTTGAGTCTGAATCGCTGTCGAATCCAGCGTTTGTTGTGTAAATCCAGCCGTTTGTTTGTGTCTGAATCAGCGCGTTTGTTTGAGTCTGAATCCAGCTGTTTGTCTGAATCCAGCTGTTTGTTTGTGTCTGAATCCAGCTGTTTGTTTGTTGTTGATCCAGCTGTTTGTTTGTGTCTGAATCCAGCTGTTTGAGTCTGAATCTAGCTGTTTGTTTGTGTCTGAATCCAGCTGTTTGAGTCTGAATCCAGCTGTTTGTCTGAATCCAGCTGTTTGTTTGTGTCTGAATCCAGCTGTTTGTTTGAGTCAGAATCCAGCTGTTTGTTTGTGTCTGAATCCAGCTGTTTGTTTGAGTCTGAATCCAGCTGTTTGTCTGAATCCAGCTGTTTGTTGAATCCAGCGTTTGTTGTGTCTGAATCCACTTTGTTTGTCTGAATCCAGCCGTTTGTTTGTGTCTAATCAGATGTTTGTCTGAATCAGCTGTTTGTTGAATCCAGCGTTTGTTTGTGTCTGAATCCCAGCTGTTTGTTTGTGTCTGAATAGCAGCTGTTTGTCTGAATCCAGCGTTGTTTGTGTTGAATCCAGCTGTTTGTCTGAATCCAGCTGTTTTTTGTGTCTGAATCCAGCGTTGTTTGTGTCTGAATCCAGCTGTTTGTCTGAATCCAGCCGTTTGTTTGTGTCTGAATCCAGCTGTTTGTTTGTGTCTGAATCCAGCTGTTTGTCTGAATCCAGCTGTTTGTTTGTGTCTGAATCAGCTGTTTGTTTGAGTCTGATCCAGCTGTTTGTCTGAATCCAGCTGTTGTGTCTGAATCCAGCTGTTTTGTTTAGTCTGAATCCAGCTGTTTGTGTCTGAATCCAGCCGTTTGTTGTGTCTGAATCAGCTGTTTGTTGAATCCGCTGTTTGTCTGAATCCAGCTGTTTGTTTGTGTTGAATCAGCTGTTTGTCTGATCCAGTGTTGTTTGTGTCTGAATACAGCGTGGTTGTGTCTGAATCCAGCTTGTTTGTCTGAATCCAGCCGTTTGTTTGTCTGAATCCAGCTTGTTTGTCTGAATCCAGCTGTTTGTTTGTGTCTGAACCAGTCTTTGTCTGAACCAGCTGTTTGTCTGAATCCAGCTGTTTGTCTGAATCCAGCCGTTTGTTGTGTCTGAATCCAGCTGTTTGTTTGTGTCTGAACAGCTTGTGTCTGAATCAGCTGTTTGTCTGAATCCAGCTGTTGTTTGTGTCTGATCCAGCTGTTTGTCTGAATTCAGTGTTTGTCTGAATCCAGCTGTTTGTTGTGTTGATCCGTTTGTGTCTGAATCCAGCCGTTTGTTTGTTGTTCTGAATCCAGCTGTTTGTTTGAGTCTGAATCCAGCTGTTTGTCTGAATCCAGCTGTTTGTTTGTGTCTGAATCCAGCTGTTTGTTTGTGTCTGAATCCAGCTTGTTTGTCTGAATCCAGCTGTTTGTTGTGTCTGATCCAGCTGTGTTTGTGTCTGAATCCAGCTGTTTGTCTGAATCCAGCGTTTGTTTGTCTGAATCCAGCTGTTTGTCTGAATCCAGCTGTTGTTTGTTGTCTGAATCAGCTGTTGTCTGAATCCAGCTGTTTGTCTGAATCCAGCTGTTTGTCTGAATCCAGCGTTTTTGTGTCTGAATCCAGCTGTTTGTTTGTGTCTGAATCCCAGCTGTTTGTCTGAATCCCGCCGTTTGTTTGTGTCTGAATCCAGCTGTTTGTTTGTTGTCTGAATCCAGCTGTTTGTCTGAATCCAGTGTTTGTATGCCATACTTGCTAACAGTTAGCTACCCGACTCATAGCTTAGCCTCAGTCTGCTAGCGTGTCCACTGATTGGTTCCTTGTCCTCCACAGGAAGTGCTGGTACTTCGGTGACATTCAACCCAACGGCGACGCCCCTGGACGCTACGACCTGTTCCAGTACCAGTGGAACAACGTGACCGGGTCGGGGTACCGAGTGATCGGACAGTGGACCGAGAGCCTGCAGCTCAACGTGAGTTTGAAGTGGACCGTGGTTCTGAAAGTTTGAACGAGTTCTGCACGACGCTTCGTCTGTCATCTCAGTCCAGGACTACATTTGTTGTTCCCTCCTAACAAACACAGCTGAGCAGTCACAGTAAACTGATGTAAACATGAACACATACGTACGAACATTCAAATACGGCTTTCATTCAGTTATCAGCACACGCGTGTTCAAACAGCACACGTGAAGCTCAGCATGTTATGTCAGGTCGTTCAAACAAGTTATTAATCCTGTAAACATGCGACGACTCCTCCGTACCTCCATCATGTTAGCTCTGTAACAGGAGAGAAACACACACTGAAAACACACACTCACAACACACACACTGAAAACA
Source organism: Larimichthys crocea (assembly GCF_000972845.2). Taxonomy (NCBI): domain Eukaryota; kingdom Metazoa; phylum Chordata; class Actinopteri; family Sciaenidae; genus Larimichthys; species Larimichthys crocea. Next base: position 25,878,110 of record NC_040016.1, on the reverse strand, counting down.
CACACTCACAACACACACACTGAAAACACACACTCACAACACGCACAGACAACCACACGCACAACACACACTGAAAACACACACTCCACCACACACACACTGAACCACACACTACAACCACACCCTGAAAACACCACATCACAACACGCCACACTGAAAACACACACTCACAAACACACAACAATGAAAACACCACTCACAACACACACACTGAAACACACCTCACAACACGCAGCACTGCACAACACTACACCACACCAACACGCACACTGAACAACACACACCACGACACACAGAACGAAACACACACTCACAACACACACACTCAAAACACACACGGTCACACACACACACTCACATACCCAATACTAACACTAACACAGGAACCCACACGCCAACACACTACGGAAAACACCCCACTCACAAACAACACACTGAACAACAAAACACTCACAACACACCCCCCACTGAAAACACACTCACAAACACGACATCTAAAACACCATGACACCACAAACACACACTCGACAAACAACGACTACGAACACACCACACACATAACAACACACATGAAAACACACACTCCACACACACACACTAAAACAAACCACTCACAAACCACATCACTGGAAACACTCACACACCACTAAACACACTCAACACACAACACAACCACACTGAAAACACACACTGAAAACACACTCACAACACACACACTGAACAAGCACACTGAACACACACACTGAACACACACTCCAAACACACACACTGACACACACATGAAACACACCTGAAAACAAACACTGAAAACCACCACAACGTGAAAACACACTCACAACACACAACTGAAAACACCACACTGAACACACACTAACGACAACACGCACTGGAACACACACACTCAACTAATAACAGCACTCAGGCCATCAAGGAAGTAAGTTTTAATTTTATACTTTTAGAAGCTGTTGCAGAAGGCATGATTACCTGCAGAGCAACGCTACCCACAACGCTACACAACGTACCACAACGTTACCACAGGCGCTTACCACAAACGCTACCACAACGCTACCACAACCACTACCACAAACGTTACCACAACGCTACCACAACGCTACACAACACTCCACAACGTTACCCACAGCACTACCACAACACGACACAACGTTACCACCAGCACTCCTTCAACCACAGCGCTACCACACGGTGACCACCAACGCGCCCACAACGCTACCACAACCGACCCAACTTGCTACCCACACACGTTACCACAACGTACCACAACGCGACACAACACTATCCACAACCGTTACCACAGCACTACCAACAACACTACCCCAACGTTACCAACGCACTACCACAGCGCTACCACAACGTACCACAACGCTACACCCCACTACCACAGCGCACCACAACGTTTCCCCACAAACGCTACCCACAACGCTATCAACAACTGTTACACCGCACTACCACACAACAAACTACCACACCGGCTACCACAGCGTACCACAACGCTTACCACACCGCTTACCACGGCGCTACCACAACGCGAGGTATACTCACAACCGCTGGACCACGCGCGAACCAGGGCCAACCCGCGCACCACCACCTGGATCGAACGATCGTATACAGTACAGCATCGGGGGACCACTATGCAAACATGGCTACCACACAACGTATTACCACAATACGTATAGCCCCAGCGCGCCTCGTACCACAAGCACTGTGCTCCAAAACGTGGTACCACAACGCTATCCACAACGCTTACCCCACAGGGATCTATGACTATACAACGAACAACAGCACGAGCGGGTATCTATACCTAGCACAACCCGCAACTCCTTAGTCTCGTCGCAGGTAATCACACGAAAGACCGGGCTTGCTCACTACGAGTACTACCAAGTCTTCGTGCCTTTACCACAACGTTACCTCACAGCAGCTACCACAGCCCCGCTCCCACAAACGCTTCACCCACAACGCTATCCACAGCTGCTTACCACAACGCTTACCCACAACACTACCACAGCCGTTACCACAAGCGCTTACCTTACAACGTACCACAAGCGCTACCACACACTTACCACAGCGCTTAACACACACATACCACTCCAGCGCATTTACACAGCGGCTACCACCAACGCTACCACAAGCGCTACAACAACGCTTACCACAACACTCCAACAGCGTTACCACGCGCTCCCACAACGCTACCACAACGTACCACACGGAAACACAACCACTGTTACCACAAACACTACCACAGCGTACCACAACCTTACCACAACGTGTTACCACAACGCTACCAAACGTTACCACAACGACTACCACAACACTACCCCACAGCGGTACCACAACGTACCACAGGCGTACCACAACGTACCACAACGCTACACACAACGTTACCACAAAACGCTACCACCACGCTACCACAACATTAACCACAACGCTACCACAACGTTCCCACAACGCTACCACAACGCTACCAAGCGTTACCACAACGCTACCCACAACGCTTAACCACAACGCGGGTTTACCACAGCGCTACCACAAACACTACCAACACCACTACCACAACTTTACCACAAGCACTACACAACGCTACCAACCGTTACCACACGCACTCCACAACTGTTACCACAGCACTACCACAACACTACACAACGCTTACACAGCGCTACCACAACGCTACCACACAGATACCACCAGCGCTACCCACACGCTACCCACAACGCTACCACAGCGCTACCACAACGCTTACACAACGCTACCACAAGTACCACACACGCTACCCACAACGGTTACCACAGGCGCTTACCACCGCGCACCACAACGTACCACAACGCGTGTCAGAATCCAGCTGTTTGTTTAGTCGAATCCAGTTGTTTTTCTCTGATCTAGCGTTTGTTTGTGTCTGAATCCAGCTGTTTGTGTCTGAATCCAGCTGTTTGTTTGTGTCTGAATCCAGCTGTTTGTTTGAGTCTGAATCCAGCTGTTTGTGTCTGAATCCAGCCGTTTGTTTGTGTCTGAATCCAGCCGTTTGTTTGTGTCTGAATCCAGCTGTTTGTTTGTGTCTGAATCCAGCCGTTTGTTTGTGTCTGAATCCAGCCGTTTGTTTGTGTCTGAATCCAGCCGTTTGTTTGTGTCTGAATCCAGCCGTTTGTTTGTGTCTGAATCCAGCCGTTTGTTTGAGTCTGAATCTAGCTGTTTGTTTCTGTCTGAATCCAGCTGTTTGTTTGGTCTGAATCCAGCGTTTGTTTGTGTTGAATCCAGCCGTTGTTTGAGGTCTGAATCCTGTTTGTCTGAATCCAGCTGTTTGTTTGTTGTGAATCCAGCTGTTTGTTTGTGTCTGAATCCCGCTGTTGTTTGTGTCTGAATCCAGCTGTTTGTTTTGTGTCTGAATCCATCCGTTTGTTTGTGTCTGAATCCAGTGTTTGGTCTGAATCCATGTTTGTCTGACCAGCTGTTTGTTTTGTGCTGAATCCAGCTGTTTGTGTTGAGTCTGAATCAGCTGTTTGTTTGTGTCTGAATCCAGCTGTTTGTTGAGTCTGACTCCAGCTGTTTGTCTGAATCCAGCTGTTTGTCTGAATCCAGCTGTTTGTTTGTGTCTGAATCCAGCTGTTTGTCTGAATCTAGCTGTTTGTTTGTGTCTGAATCCAGCTGTTTGAGTCTGAATCCAGCTGTTTGTTGAATCCAGCTGTTGTTTGTGTCTGAATCCACGGTTTGTTGTGTCTGAATCCAGCTGTTTGTCTGAATCCAGCTGTTTTGTTTGTGTCTGAATCCAGTGTTGTTCTGAATCCAGCTGTTTGTTTGTGTCTGAATCCAGCTGTTTGTTGTTTGGTCTGAATCCAGCTTGTTTTGTCTGAATCCAGCCGTTTGTTTGTTTTGTCTGAATCCAGCTGTTTTGTTTGTGTCTGAACTCCAAGCTGTTTGTCTGAATCCAGCTTGTTTTGTTTGTGTCTGATGAATCCAGCTGTTTGTTTTGCGTCTGACTCTCCAGCTGTTTGTCTGAATCCAGCTGTTTGTCTGAATCAGCTGTTTGTTCGCTACCACAACGTTACCACAACACTACCACAACGTTACCACAACGTTACCACAACGCTACCACAACGCTACCACAACACTACCACAACGTTACCACAACGTTACCACAACACTACCACAACGTTACCACAACGTTACCACAATGCTACCACAACACTACCACAACGTTACCACAACGTTACCACAACGTTACCACAGCACTACCACAGCACTACCACAACGCTACCACAACACTACCACAACGCTACCACAGCGCTACCACAACGCTACCACAGCGCTACCACAACGCTACCACAGCGCTACCACAACGCTACCACAACGTTACCACAACGCTACCACAACGCTACCACAACGCTACCACAACGCTACCACAGCGCTACCACAACGCTACCACAACGCTACCACAACGCTACCACAACGCTACCACAACACTACCACAACGTTACCACAACGTTACCACAATGCTACCACAACGCTACCACAACGTTACCACAACGTTACCACAACGTTACCACAACACTACCACAACGTTACCACAACGTTACCACAACGTTACCACGGCGCTACCACAACGCTACCACAACGCTACCACAACACTACCACAACGCTACCACAACGCTACCACAATGTTACCACAACACTACCACAACACTACCACAGCGTTACCACAACTTTACCACAGCGTTACCACAACGCTACCACAACGTTACCACAACGTTACCACAACGCTACCACAACGCTACCACAACGTTACCACAACGCTACCACAGTGTTACCACAACGCTACCACAACGTTACCACAACGCTACCACAACGCTACCACAGCGTTACCACAACGCTACCACAACGTTACCACAATGCTACAGATCAAATCAGTGTTTAAAAACCTGGACGTAGCTCGCCTGCCATCTTCGTCACCCAGACTGAGCGCTTCATCTGCACAGATCAGGTCGACTCAGCAGTCCACCAGAGTCCACCAGAGTCCACCAGAGTCCATCGTCTTCGTCTTTCCCTGGCTTTCAGACATGAAAGACGAGCGGCAGATAAGAAAAGAGACACGATCATCTTCTTGCTCGCTCACTCTCTCCTTTTCTCTTCTTAGCTTCCTCCGTCAGCGTCCTCTTCACTCTCTTCTCCTCTGCCATCATGTCCATAGAAGCTGCTGACTGCTGGGCCTGTAAACCTCTTCTTCTTCTTCTTCTTCTTCTTTTTCTTCTTCTTTTTCCTGGTGGTCCATTTTTTTAAAGTAACTAAGTACTTTTACTTCATTACTGTCATTAAGTGTCTCAGGGAAATAATTTGTAGAAAACTTGTTTAGTATTTAAATATTTTAAATATTTATATTAAACATGAGCAGAGAGGAAGAGGAAGAACCTGCATCGTATCCATGGTAACAGCTCGTATCCAATCAAAGGTTTTTTATGACGAGCTCAGAGACAGACGCCCTTAGAGGTCAGATCATGAACTGCAGCTGCAGGAGGAGGAGGAGGAGGAGGAGGAGGAGGAGCATGAAAGGAGAAAAGAGGAGGTGGAGGAGAAGTTCTGGACTCTCCGTCTTGGACTCTCGGTGGTTGGGATGAAGGCCCGTGTGGACCTCTTGTCCGGGCCTCTGTACCAGCTGACACCTCTTCAGAGTCCGGACTGAGTTATTGAGCGCTGGTCGGCTCTTTCCTGAGAACACGGATGGAGTTTCATTTAAATGACTGACCCGACGTTGCTGCTGGCATTCTGAATCCCGTCTGAACCTCCGGGCTGAACTCTGATTGGATTTGTGAAGCTGTGAGTCATTCTGCGACCCGGTCCAAGTCTGTCGTGCAGAGCTAGCTGCTTTCTCTCGTGTCACATTTTAATACACTTCGTATGCTAAATGCGGGATTAGTGTCAGCCGCTCACGTCGCTCCGATGGCGGCGCCATGCGCTGCATACAATGAGAAGCTCAGCCTGAAGTGGACCAGACGTGATGGATGGAGGAGGATGAACATGACCAGAACACCAGAACAGAGAAGAAAGCATTACAAGTGTGGGAGGAACATTTTCTTCTTCAGAGGGATCGACACCGAGGACAAAGTCTTTTTGTCTCTTTGTCTGAGCCTCAGGAGAACCACAGGAGAACCTCAGGAGAACCTCAGGAGAACAAATAAATGAATCAAAATAAATAATAATTGTTACTTTGTTGATGTTTCATGTTATAACCCACTAACTATGAAAAACCTTTAAAGAAGCACATGGAGCACATGACGCACCATCCCTGAAATAAAGAGGTTCTTCAGATGTGACGAGGTTCTTCAGCTATAACGAGGTTCTTCAAGTGTAAAGAGGTTCTTCAGGTGTGACGAGGTTCTTCAGGTGTTTATGGTTCTTTGTGGAACCAGAGAGTCTTCTGAAGAACCTTGATGTTCCTGAGTGTATCTGTTATTATGTGGTTTTGGTGGTCGCCCACATGAAGTCTGGGGGCGGTCAGGGCTTTCGCGGCGGTGATAACATCCATTGTCATTTTGTTACTTTGCCCCGAGCGAAGCTCCTGAGAAACAGCAACCAAAGACTGATCCAGACCGGTCTTTGTAGATAATCTGTCTGAGGACTGTGATCAGCTCTGGGTCACAGTTCTATTTGAAATCCCTCCAAGTCTTCTCAGATCCTTTAAACAGAAACATGATATCTGCCAAAATCATCAACATGGAGGCACAATAACGTCTTTTTGGCTGCCGACAGTCACAGAGACTCCGTCCAAGATCCAGGCAGAGTTTCAATACAAGAGCTCATTTACAGATTCACATAAAACAGCTTGAAAATGAAAAATTCAGGATTCACGTCCACGTTCCGTGTTTTACAGATTAATATTAAAAATACTGTAAGGCTCTGCCACTGACATATATCAACATTTCAAAATAAAAGCAGACTTCACACAAACATCAGAATATATGTGGTTTGGTGTGTATCTGCAGTCTTCATCCAGTTAACAGTAATTCAACAAATTCATTAAAACATGCAGTAAACATCTTAAAGAGGCGAGCGTGCTCACTGAGGTTTGATTGAAGAACGTCATGTTAACCATCAGACCTCTGTGTCCACTGTTCCCACTGTGACCTTTGACCTGTCCAGTTTGAGCTTTTTGTTCATCTGAATATTTGTTTGCAAATTCCAAACAGCTTTATTAATCCCAGCAGGGGCAATTTGTTCAAAGGAGCTTCACTGAAAACAGAACAAACAAATGATACGTGTGGGTCTATAAATAATTTATTCTGTTGCTGCAGCACATAAAACATAGTTTCTGTATTGGCTGTGTGTCTGTGATGTGTTTTGCCTTTAGAGGTGCAGTCTGCAGGAGCAGATGTACGAGGAGGGCAGATATGTCGTAAAATAAACAGATGTCTGAGACACAAACCGACAGCACGGCTCTGAACCGACGTTAGATTGCAGTCCTAAAATCACTTCAACAACCACCTACACCACCTGACGCTGACGACTCACATGAGGAGAGGGTGACCTACAGGTGTCCTTAACGACCCACATGTGTCCTTAACGACCCACAGGTGTCCTTAACGACCCACAGATTACCTTAACGACCCACATGTGTCCTTAACGACCCACAGTTGACCATAACGACCCACATGTGTCCTTAACGACCCACAGTTGACCATAACGACCCACAGAGGACCATAACGACCCACAGGTGTCCTTAACGACCCACAGATTACCTTAACGACCCACATGTGTCCTTGACGACCCACAGATGACCTTAACGACCCACAGGTGTCCTTGACGACCCACAGATGACCTTAACGACCCACGTGTCCTTTATGACCCACAGATGACCATAACGACCCACAGGTGTCAATAACGACCCACAGGTGTCCTTAACGACCCACAGGTGTCCTTGACGACCCACAGGTGTCCTCTTGGATGGAGGCTTCTTCAGGCTGGTCCAGTTGACCATAATACTCTTTCTTCAGGTTATCATTAGTGATGCATCTCAGTCGTTTGTTATTTTCAGCAGCAGCAGCAGCTATAATAATTAAATAAAGCACAAGCACCTCCAATTTGTGTATCAGTACATTACCTCCTTAGTCCACATTATATCACTGGACCTATGTCATCTGCTTCCTCATTAATATACAGCCATAGTTAAACTCAATGCCTTGCTCAAGGACTCCTTGAGGAGCAGGATGGGCCTTGAAACATGATGCTCCAGGTGCAGAGCAGTCATTAAACACCACCTGGATATAGAGGCGAGTATAAATTGCAGATAAGATGTCCACTCAGTGCAGAGCGATGATCCAGGTGGAATTCATATATTGATGTTGCACTAATAGAGTATTCATTAGTCATTAGCAGCAGTCAAGCTGTCAAATCAATGAGACCTTTGCTTTAGTAACAAGCCAGAACCAAAGCAAAGCTCTTGTTTAACACTGAAGATAAAATCTGAGCTATAAATCTGAGACTGAGACCGCCGAGTCGATATCTTCCAACACCATCACAGTCGAGTTTTATAGTGTACGGGACAAATTTTGGCTTCAGGTTCATTTTTCCTTCAGTTAAAGTCTCTGTAATGTTTTTCTCTCGTCCGTCCTCAACGTATTTTCAGGTACTCTTCATGGTATCTTGACGTTTGTCATTTCCTGATCGATCTGACCGTTGATTGTCTTGTGCTCTCTGCAGATGGAGGACATGCAGTGGCCTCGAGGTGAGCAGGACGTCCCCAGCTCCGTGTGCAGCCTTCCCTGTAAAACCGGTGAGAGGAAGAAGGTGGTGAAAGGTATGCCGTGCTGCTGGCACTGCGAGTCCTGCGACGGATACCAGTACCAGTACGACGAGTTCACCTGCAAGCTGTGCTCCTACAACATGAGGCCCAACACCAACCGCACCTCATGCCAGCCAATACCCATCATTAAACTGGAATGGCACTCACCCTGGGCGGTGATTCCCGTTTTCCTGGCGATGCTTGGGATCATTGCTACAATCTTTGTCATGGTTACGTTCATCCGGTACAATGACACGCCAATTGTGCGAGCGTCGGGCAGGGAACTGAGTTACGTTCTCCTGACTGGGATATTTTTATGTTACATCATCACGTTCCTCATGATCGCCAAGCCTGACGTCGGCGTGTGCTCGTTCAGGAGGATCTTCCTGGGTCTGGGCATGTGCATCAGCTACGCCGCCCTCCTCACCAAAACCAATCGTATCTACCGAATCTTCGAGCAGGGCAAGAAGTCAGTGACAGCGCCCCGGCTGATCAGCCCCACCTCACAGCTGGCAATCACCTCCAGCCTCATCTCGGTCCAGCTGATGGGGGTGTTCATCTGGTTTGTGGTGGATCCGCCCAACACCATCATAGACTACGACGAGCAGAAGACCTTCAACCCAGATCTAGCACGAGGGGTGTTGAAATGCGACATCACGGATCTTCAGATCATCTGTTCGTTGGGTTACAGTATCTTATTGATGGTGACGTGTACTGTTTACGCTATAAAGACCCGCGGGGTCCCGGAGAATTTTAATGAGGCCAAGCCCATCGGCTTCACCATGTACACCACCTGCATCGTGTGGCTGGCTTTTATACCCATCTTTTTCGGCACGGCGCAGTCTGCAGAAAAGGTAAGATCTGATGGATGAATGGGTGGAGATGAAATATATGTAGCACGATTGGTTACCATTGGTGTCTTCTGAACATTTCATAAACGTTAAAATGATTTGTTAACAAATCGACAGCTTGTGAGTCAGTCGTGAACGCTTGTACGTCTTCGGTCTGTTGCTGTGTTTGTGGGGAAGCTTCGTTCAGTAATCCATCGTAACAACCGGGCACGGCGGACCTCCTCAGGACTGCTGAGGAGAGAAGAAGGAATGTCAAAAGTGTCATGGCTGACATCTGAAACTCTGCTGAGATCACAAACAAATCATATCAATAAACTAGAGAATAAAGCTTTCTGTGTTACGCTCAAACATCAGCAGGTTGTCATGTTGCTTTGAAGGTTTCCAGTCGAAACATGAAGGTTTAAAAATGAAGCTCAGTGAAATATAAAGATGATGTTCCTGTTTTGTTGTGTAGGAATCCAGATGTTGTTGGTAAAGACGTTTGTCCTCGTGGTCCTGATGAGGAATTCACAATCTGCAAAACTAATGGAGCTGTTGTGTTGTGTTCAGGTGCTCACTGTTGTCTCTGTTGTTTTTAGATTATTGCAGCTCCAGATTAGCTCATTTCCACCAAGCCTCTGAGGCTGCAGCAGAACTTTGGTTGGACTTCAAGGTTCAGAAACTTGTTTAAAGGTTCTCACCGTAATTGCGTGACCTTTCCGTCTTATCAGACTTTTATGGAAACTGTTGCTAAATGAAGTCAGTGTGTGAAATCTGAAATAAAATGTGCTGACAGCGTTAATGAGCTTCAGAAAAACTCCATCAGGCCCTGCAGGGATAAATAATGATCTGAGTCCCCACACATCTGTTTACTATTTCAGACTTTTAATCCTCCATGTTGGTTTATTTATTTCAACCACAAACACACAGCTCGTTAATGTGTTAATGACGTTTTACTGAATATGAAAATATCACTCATTAGTGTTTGGACATCACCGAAGGAACCGATCACATAAATCAGTCGATAGCTGACCTCACCTCCAGATTCAGAGTTCAAAATATCTAAAAATAATAACCAACAATAATAAATAGTCTGTCTTCAAATTAAAATCCTCAAAACAAACAAGATTTTAATTTTTTTATCTGTCTGTCTGTCTATATGTAATATTTACAATCAATCATATTCACAATCATTTTGTTTTATTTCATGTCCTAAACAAACAAAGTTTTTAAATAGTAATAGTAAATCTGTCCAAACAGACGTTTGGTTGATGATTTTGTGGTCTGCATTGCGTCGTCCACACTGAACTTGTGTGAAACTGTAAAAATCTGTAAGAATAGAAGTCATGTCAGACTCATACTGTCGTGTTGATGCAGTGAACTTCATGTTGAATTACCAGCAGACTGAATTTAAAGGACATTCTGATTAAACATCCTAATGCCGAGGTTTCTGGGGATTGAAGTTTGGGGACAGCTCTAAAGCAGCCGGGGGCAGAGATTAAGAGCGCTCTGCTGTTCCCAGCATGCCTCAGGAGGATATTTGTGTTATCGGCGGTCCAGGTGAGGGCGTCCGACCCGGCGCTGTGAGCTCACAGAAAGACTCCAAGCCCTCCTGATGGACTCCACGTCCACCTCGACGGCTTCAGGCCACAGAGGGTGCTGATAAGCTGCCTGACACACCTCTGCAGAGAGGGCCGACACATGAACATACATGTGCTGATGAACATACATGTGCTGATGCACATACATGTGCTGATGAACATACATGTGCTGATGCACATACATGTGCTGATGCATATACTCACATTTTTGTCCTTCATAAACATCCAGATAAAACAAACAATAAAGAGGCAGTGAGGTGTTTGAGGTGTGTGTGTGTGTGTGTGTGTGTGTGTGTGTGTGTGTGTGTGTGTGTGTTTGACGTCAGCAGCTGAGTGAGGCGGCGACATTGTGGCCTTTGTGTGTCATTACCTGCCCGGTCCAAGACGAGCTGAATACAGATGAGACACACACACACACACACACACACACACACACACACACACACACACACACACACACACAAACACATCGAAGCATAACTTACACATGCAAACATAAACACAGACAGACAGCAAGGCAGAGCAGGAGGAGGAGGTGGAAGAGGAGGTGGTGGAAGAGGTGGAAGATTAGGAGGTGGAGGAGGTGGAGGAGGAGGTGGTGGAGGAGGCGGAGGTGTGTTCAGGTGTGTTTGAGGAAACACAAGAAGGAGAAACAGATCGTGTCACTCGATTGTTCAGGTGTCATGTTTCTTAAAGGGACAGCGCAGAGAGCTTCAGTTCACCTCAGACTGATGATATGTTTGTTTTGGAACGTTCTGACAACGCTACAGAAACACTAGCTCACTGTTAAGTATGATAAGGTTGTCTGAATGTTAGTTATTGGTTTGATTAATGTTGTGTATTGATTACTGAGTGATCAGGTTTATTATCAGCTGATCGTGTTAAGTTTCTAAAAGCAGGAAATGTAATTATAATATTTTTAATTAATTCATGTAACGTTAATTAACATGAGCTAACAGCAGCTAACAGACTGAGCTAACCTGAGCTAACAGCAGCTACAGCTGTCAGCAGTTTACTTCACTGTCCATCATAAACTCTGTAAATCACAGAGAGTTGAGGCGGAGCAGCCGGAGGACATCAGAGGGAAAACCAGAAAACATTTCCTCCATAAAATATGATCCAGTTTCACCAGAATCAGTGAAATAGTTGCTGCTGTGTGACTTAGTGCCGTAAAGCGTTACGTACTTCTCCCGACCCGGAGCCCAAAGTTACATAGTGTGAGAACAGACGACCCGGTTCCAGCAGTGAGCTCTGTGCTTTTTGCTGGTTTTCATGCAGACTTCTCGTCGTGTCGTCCTGACGATGTTCCCGTCTCGTCGTGTCGTCCTGATTGGTCCCCCGTTAGCGTTGTGGACGTTCAGACTCGTTCGTTGGAGCTTCATGAATAAATCAGCTGTTTCCTCCGGCTTGCAGAATATCTCATTTCCCCGTAGAGTCGTACGTCTCCTCGTGTGAAATGCCAAGGTCAAACAGCACAGACTTGTTCCTTTCATTAGGGCCTAATCTGGCTCCATCCAACTTGATTTAACTGTGTGTGTTCTCCAGGTAGCTCCTCCACCCGTCTGTGCAGGGTGGAGGAGGGTACCACAATATTTGCAATGCTAATATCATCTCTTCATGCGGCATGCATTTTATGGCATCCATTAATGTTTGTGTTCTCCATCTGTCCTCCTCCACCTCCTCCTCTCTGTGTGGACCTGATCCTGGTCTTGGTCCTGATCCTGGTCCTGGTTTTGGTCTGGCCGTCTTTCCCAGTATGCCTCAGTGTTTCCTTCTCCCACACTGGATGCTATCCGTCTTAATAAGTCCTCTCCTTGTTCGATCTCAGGGAGGTCTAATTAAACGACTTCTTCTGTTGGTTCTGATCCAGCTGCCTCTATTTTGTGGATCGGTTCTGATGCCGTCCTGTTCCTTTACCATGTTTGGTCCGTGCTGTTACATACAGTCCTCCAGACTACATTTATTGTTCCCATGTTGATATTTAAAGTCAGGACGTCCGGCTCAATGTTTGTATGGAACTCTGATGCCTTCATGTAACAGTTTGACGGTGGGACAAAAGAGTATCGTTTCCACATTCAGCTGAGCTGTCACCTGAATTCACTCCTGCTGCTTTTTAACTCTCCATCCTCCCTGGGCTCATCCCTCCATCCTCCCTGGGCTCATATCTCCACCCTCTCTGAAGTCACCCCTCCACCCTCTGTAGCTGGCATACATCAGGCTGTGACAGCAGGGCCGTAACACATAAAGACGGTGGGCTGAACTCTATGAAGCCACCCTTGGAGGCCCATTAGAGCCTCTTTATGCATTCATCCCGGGCCTGTCGGGTTCAGAGGATCATGGCTCCAGATCCAAACGCAGTACCCACACTGCATAAAAGATTGATGCTGCGCTGCAGCTGTCGATGAGGGTGGAGAACACACGAGTAGGGGTGGCACGGTACACAAAGGTCACGGTTCGGTACGTACCTCGGTTCAGACTTTGCGGTTTGGTACATTTTCGGTACAGTGCAGGAAAAAAAAACATAACCAAAAAGGCTCCTCAAAGTTTTTATTGAGCAAATCTCGAGCTGAGGTAGCTGCAAATTCCTGAAGTAAAACAACAAGAACACAAAGTTTCCATATGCTGGTATCAGTGTTAATTTTGTCACCCATTTTTCAATTTAGTCTTAGTCTTGTTTCAAAGTTCATTTTTAGTCTTAGTCACTTTTAGTCTTTCACAAATCAGTTTTGTTCGTCATATTTTAGTCGACTAAAAGTCTCAAAATTTTAGTCTAGTTTTAGTCAAACGTGAACACAGGGTGTTTGAGTCCAGGTTTAGTCAAAACATTTTAGTCTTCTATTTATTTCAGGAATATTTTTTTTGTTTATTAATTCCAGTTCACTTGTGTTCCACAGCTAACACATTGATTAAATGTCTTGATTGAATTGAATGAATTCTTCTTCAATGCAGCTTTGCTAAGTGTCTCGTCTGTTGTTTCAATACACACTTAATATGACTTTAATTTTTATTTTTTTAATCTACTAATAGCAGGTACACCCTATTATGACATGTTCTGTCATCTTCTACATGCAATTAAGATGAGTCCATCACTGTTCGTGTTTAGCACAAATGGGGAGGCCAGACTCATTCTTGACTGTTATACCATATGCCACATTTTAATAACGTCTGGCTGCAAACGGGTTCAGGCTCTATAAAGCTGTCAATCAAAATGGGCTGGGTTGGGCTCGGGTCGTATTCTATCGGGCCCGGGCCGGGTCAGTTTCGACTTCTAAGGTCTGTTTCATGCTCTAGATCTGTCCATACACCGTGTTTCTCCTGCATGCTGTTTGTTTTCACGTGTGGCCGTGACGTTGCTACAGTAAAAGAAGTGCTGGCACAAACACCTGACAGCAGGACTGGATGCTGCTTTGTTTCTTATATAGTCGACGAAAACGTTTTTGTTCATTTTTTATTTCTTGTATGACATTTTCGTCTCGTTTTTATTCGTCAACAAAAACGCACATTGGCACATTTTTCATCAGTGTTTTTCGAACATTGTCGCCTCGTCTTCGTCAAGGGAAAGAGGCTCATTGACGAACATATTTCGTCTCGTCTTGTCTGACGTGCGCCCGAGTCACTCGCCATTCTCAGTGTTAGCCTACTCACAACCACAGCTAACCTACCAGAGGTTGTATTTGAAGAGCTAGCGTAGACCAATCAGAGTTTGCATGTGCAAGGTTAAATGTGTCCTGAAAGAACTCCCTCATGAAACGATAGTTCCGCGTTCAGTTCAACATCATTCTTTTGTACCGTGTATTCGCCGTGAAAATGCGCGTACCGAACCGTGACCCCCGTACCGTGACGGTTCAATACAAATACATGTTCCGTGCCACCCCTACACACGAGTAATAAAAAGTCAGCATGATCAGGTTCAGTCTTTGCTGATCTGCCTCTTTCCCTCCCTCAGCTCTACATCCAGACCACCACGCTGACCATCTCCATGAACCTGAGCGCGTCCGTGGCCCTCGGGATGCTCTACATGCCCAAAGTCTACGTCATCATCTTCCACCCGGAGCTCAACGTCCAGAAGAGGAAGCGTTCCTTCAAAGCCGTCGTCACAGCCGCCACCATGTCGTCCCGACTGTCCAAGGCGAGCGACAGACCCAACGGGGAGGCCAAGACAGAGCTGTGCGAGAACGTCGACCCCAACAGTGAGTACAGACCCAACATCCACCACAAATGTGTTAGCGTGTACATTCTAGTGAACACCAGCAGTCAGCAGTATTCTAACAGTGAACACAGCAACAGAACCTCTGAACCGGCAGTGTCCAGTCTAACAGTGAACACGGCGACAGAACCTCTGAACCGGCAGTGTCCAGTCTAACAGTGAACACGGCGACAGAACCTCTGAACCGGCAGTGTCCAGTCTAACAGTGAACACGGCGACAGAACCTCTGAACCGGCAGTGTCCAGTCTAACAGTGAACACGGCGACAGAACCTCTGAACCGGCAGTGTCCAGTCTAACAGTGAACACGGCGACAGAACCTCTGAACCGGCAGTGTCCAGTCTAACAGTGAACACGGCGACAGAACCTCTGAACCGGCAGTGTCCAGTCTAACAGTGAACACGGCGACAGAACCTCTGAACCGGCAGTGTCCAGTCTAACAGTGAACACGGCGACAGAACCTCTGAACCGGCAGTGTCCAGTCTAACAGTGAACACGGCGACAGAACCTCTGAACCGGCAGTGTCCAGTCTAACAGTGAACACGGCGACAGAACCTCTGAACCGGCAGTGTCCAGTCTAACAGTGAACACGGCGACAGAACCTCTGAACCGGCAGTGTCCAGTCTAACAGTGAACACGGCGACAGAACCTCTGAACCGGCAGTGTCCAGTCTAACAGTGAACACGGCGACAGAACCTCTGAACCGGCAGTGTCCAGTCTAACAGTGAACACGGCGACAGAACCTCTGAACCGGCAGTGTCCAGTCTAACAGTGAACACGGCGACAGAACCTCTGAACCGGCAGTGTCCAGTCTAACAGTGAACACGGCGACAGAACCTCTGAACCGGCAGTGTCCAGTCTAACAGTGAACACGGCGACAGAACCTCTGAACCGGCAGTGTCCAGTCTAACAGTGAACACGGCGACAGAACCTCTGAACCGGCAGTGTCCAGTCTAACAGTGAACACGGCGACAGAACCTCTGAACCGGCAGTGTCCAGTCTAACAGTGAACACAGCGACAGAACCTCTGAACCGGCAGTGTCCAGTCTAACAGCGAACACAGCGACAGAACCTCTGATCGAGCTAAACACAGTTAGCGCTTCACTGCTGATCAATGTTTCCATCATGAAGTCTGTGAATCACCTCGGTACTGTAACGTTATTCCCTCAGAGGCTGTGCTCCAACCCGGTCCGGCTGCTGAGCCCGGTTCTGTTGGAATGAAAGTCACAAACTCTGCAGGAAGTCAGAAGTGTGATAAAATGTTTAAACAGGATGTGATCAGCTCGCCTAACGATGTGTTTCTCCTCCTGACAGGCTAATTTCAGAATTTATCAGAGGTAAGAGCAGATTCATCTTCATCTTCATCTTCATCTGTCCTGACCTTCATCATTTTCTCCTGGAGAATTGAGGAGAGAGACAGGTGAGAGATGTGAGACAGGGAGGGGTGAGACAGGGAGGGGTGAGACAGGGAGTGGAGTCAGAGGGGAGAGACTGTATTGTTCGTCTGCTCTTTATTGACGTCTCTGAGTGGACTCATAACTTTTACATGAGCGGGCCGGGCCGGGCCGGGCTGAGCGGCACATTTACTGTCAGACTATTTCAGACTTTAACGACACGTTTGACCCCCCAGACCTCCGTCAGCTCCGTCAGCTCCGTCAGCTCCATAAACTGAACACGAAGATCCTGATTCAACCGAGACATGACAAACCTGCTCATGTTCCTCTGTGGACTCTCTAGATGGCGCCAATCACGGCCTAATCACCATGACAACCATCAAATCAGCTGGACGAGCTCATGTTGTCACCATGGACGGGCGGGTGGGGCGGTTCTGGAGCTCAGTGGGTTCATCATGGGGCAGTTCTGGAGCTCAGTGGGTTTGTGGTGGGGCGGTTCTGGAGCTCAGTGGGTTCATCATTGGGCAGTTCTGGAGCTCAGTGAGTTCATAGTGGGGCGGTTCTGGAGTTCAGTGGGTTCATCATGGGGCGGTTCTGGAGCTCAGTGGGTTTGTGGTGGGGCGGTTCTGGAGCTCAGTGGGTTTGTGGTGGGGCGGTTCTGGAGCTCAGTGGGTTCATCATGGGGCGGTTCTGGAGCTCAGTGGGTTCATGGTGGGGCGGTTCTGGAGCTCAGTGGGTTCATCATGGGGCGGTTCTGGAGCTCAGTGGGTTTCTGGTGGGGCGGTTCTGGAGCTCAGTGGGTTCATGGTGGGGCGGTTCTGGAGCTCAGTGGGTTCATCATGGGGCGGTTCTGGAGCTCAGTGGGTTTGTGGTGGGGCGGTTCTGGAGCTCAGTGGGTTCATCATGGGGCGGTTCTGGAGCTCAGTGGGTTCATCATGGGGCGGTTCTGGAGCTCAGTGGGTTTGTGGTGGGGCGGTTCTGGAGCTCAGTGGGTTCATCATGGGGCGGTTCTGGAGCTCAGTGGGTTTCTGGTGGGGCGGTTCTGGAGCTCAGTGGGTTCATCATGGGGCGGTTCTGGAGCTCAGTGGGTTCATCATGGGGCGGTTCTGGAGCTCAGTGGGTTTGTGGTGTGGGGACACAGCAGTTCTGGAGGAGAGCTGACAGACTGCAGCTCGGTCACGGCTCCCTGAAGACCAGCAGAACCATCTGTCGGGCCGGGCTGATCCAGTCACATGACTCCCCCCTCGTTCTCAGCCTCTGCTGTGTGGTCGTGAACATTCATATATTTCTGTATATTTATATAAATTAACTCGTTTATCTAAGGACGTCTCTGAAAACGTCTTTTCAGCTCTGTCCTCAAACGTCTGCTGACTTTTATTTATTAATATTTTATATTTAATATTAAAAAATACAGCAAATCAAGTAGAAATACTGGTTCATGTTCTGCATTCAGTGTATCTGTGTTCACACATAATAATAAATAAATAATGTATTAAATATTATTTTATTATATCGTATAAACTCTTTAAACACCAACATCGAGCGTCATTTTCAATCAAACACGTTAAATAAATCCTGATCTTTTAAAAATCTTCATCGTTACGTTGACGTCTGTAATTTTACTTCTCTGTACAAATGATGATCCACGTCAAGCTTGATTTACGTTACGGTAACGCGACCTCCATATGTTTTCTTCTTTGGTCACGTCAGGGACATTTATAACTAACAGCAGCTGCACGCGTGGAGGCGTCTCCGTCCACGTTCATCCTGAAGACGTGTTACAGACGTCCTCATCTGGAGACAAACGTCCTCATCTGGAGACAAACGTCCTCGTCTGGAGACAAACGTCCGTCAAACACGAGATCCCTGTCAGGATTCAGTCTCGAACCCGTCTGGGAGCTCCGCGATGCGCTAAGCCTTTAATATTCATATTCCACTTTTCTCTTTTATCTGCGCGACATGATTGATGAGCTTTTGGCTCTGAGCCATTTGTCCCCAGATGAACACCGAGGGCCGGGTGGGGAGCTGGAGGAGCTGGAGGAGCTGGAGGAGGTGGAGGAGGTGGAGGAGGTGCGTCTGCAGGGGGAGATAGGGAGGTGGTCATAGGTAAAAGGAACAGATGATTTTACACCTGAGAGCGACACGTGACCTCAGGATTCTTTTTGTTTGTGGACGCTTGAAATAAAACATCAGTTCACGTCTGTCCATCGCTAACTTCATTTCACCTCCATCACAACTTTAACATTCACCTCCACCCTCAGTAAACCCAGCACCTCCACCCTCAGTAAACCCAGCACCTCCACCCTCAGTAAACCCAGCAGCTGATTTCTGTTTTCTGTTTGTTTCAGGTCTGGCAGTGACGAAGAAACACGTGAGCTACAGCGACCTCGACATGTGACGCGTTCCTCCGTCAGGACTAAGACACAAAAGAGCTGGAGACGTTCTCCTGCCTGAAAACAAGAAAAACCAAGATGGAGGAGGAGGTGGAGGAGGTGGAGGAGGTTTTATTTATTTCATTTGTTTCTTTGTGCTTCACCACAGACTGAGCTGAAGCAAAGCATCGTGGGATTTCCCTCTGGGCATGAAAAAATTAGAAAAAAATAAAAATCTGTGATGATGATGAAGATGATGGTGGTGGTGATGAAGATGATGGTGGTGGTGATGAAGATGATGGTGGTGGTGATGAAGATGGTGGTGGTGGTGATGAAGATGGTGGTGGTGGTGAGGACTTGGTGGGATCATCTGTGGATCTTCTGGCCTCCTGGTTGTGAACGATCGGCGGAGCGCTCGCGGCTCCACGTTGATGTCAAATAAAGCCGCCGTCTCGGCGTCATGTGACCTTTCTACGGAGCCCCGCCTCCTCCTGTCTTTTAATGTACTTCCAAACTGCAAGTTTCCCGCCCTTCTCGTCCTCCGTGATGTTCTTTACGGCTTCTCTGTTGGGTCGTTTCTTTTGTTTCTTTGACGTTGATGATGATGAATCTGTTCTGCTCTTTGCTTCTTGGATGCACATTGTTTTTTTTTTTTATTAAAGCCATATTTGTCGCTCTGAGATTCGAGAATCTGATTTTTACTGAATCCCAACATCCGAATATCGACCATGAAAACACGTTTTCTTCGGAGTGCTCGTAATATTCAGTGTAATTATTGAATACAGGTCTCCGTCACACCCAGCACAAAGTCAATAATACTGATCTCGGTCACTGCGTTCTGTCTTTGGACGATGTTCATGCACTGAGTTTTGAAATACATTTCCCATAAGGCTTTTCAAAGCACGCGAACGCATGGATGTTCAGACGACTCTCACTGTCTTACTTTAAAACTGTGAGACTTGTCTTTTGTCTTTAGATGTGAAATCTGAGTTTGATGTTGATGAACGTCACAGACGTCATAATGAATCTGTGAATTCAGATCTGCCGATCACTGATCTGATGAAACTAAGTTTGTTCTGAGTGACACGACCTGCCTGTAGATTCACGTCCACGGGAGGAGTCACTGTTTAAAGACAAACTCAGAACCTTCTGGTTTCCCTTGGTGGTTTGAGGATTGTGTTGATCATCTTCAGTCGTGTTAAAAATCAGATTCCTCCGACGGCACGAAGCCAAAAAATAAAGAATGAAATGAAAAAAACAGGCCGCCATTTTGTTTGAACTGTTGGTGTTGTCATGATGAAAGCATCCCCATAACGCGTTTCTCCACACGCAAACACGACGACCTTTTGTAGGTGTATGACGGTGACGATGATGATTTCTGTGTTGTAGCCGACGTTTAAAGAAGCTCCTCGGTCCAGGCGTCGCTGCTCTGAGTTTCTGGTGGTTTCGAGGACGCGATGTGACGGAGATGTTGATGTCGAGGTTGTCAATGCATGCCTGAAATGTTCGATGTTTAAAAATAAAAAATAAAAAAAAAGAATATTCACGACACGCTGACTCCACCCGCCTGAGATGTTCCTGATCTGTTTCCCGTTGGAACTCGTCGACACGTCTCACACGGCAGAATATGGCTTTGATGGGTTTCTTATTTTCCTGGAAATGATGGAAAAAGATGAATATATATTTAAAAAACAAAAGACTGCATGTATGTTTTCTACTGTTTGTACTTGGTATCTTCATGTTGCCCTTGCTGCTTATGTGCCAATGTTGTTGGAGAGATTTACATTTGGCCACTCATGCAACTATTCTGTGGTGTTGTCCAAGAATGTATCACAACATGAAATAAAATGACATTTGGTTATTTTTTTAGAGATATTCCCTGAAGAAAGTTTGTCCTCGTGTCTGACTCCCAGGAAACTTCTTCATCATCAAATGTCACCTTCAGAAACATCAAGAAATATTCAGAAACAAACATTTACTGTCGTTCATTAATAAAACTGAAAATATTTGACAATGATCAGAACGTGGATCAATCGAAGGTTTTTCATTCAGAATCAAAACAAATCGCAGAGAATACAAAATCATGTTCTTGAAAGGTTCTCTGGTTCTACAAAGAACCAAGAACCGGTTCTGTACCGAACCAGTCAAGTTCACAAAGGACTTTTTTTAAATGGTTCCATCATGAACTTATTTGTAGTGAAATCATCAAGCCTTCAGGAACCATTTTTGAGGGTTCTTTGAAGAACCTCTTGCTAAAAGGTTCTTCAAAGGTTCTTCAAAGGTTCTCTGAAGGTCACTCTGAAGAACCATGTTTGGTTCCAGGTGTTTGTTGAAAGTCAAATGATTTGAGTAATAATTCAGTCTGAATAACAATGTTACTAAAGACATATGCTGCTTATAAACATGAACACAGACTAAGGTGTGTTTGTATTAATGGACTGTGAACGTCTGCACTCACACATGAACACATTTCTTTTTTTTCAGCTTTTGTTGTCTCACTTTTTATTATTTTGTAGATTGACTTAATTAAAGTTTGCAGCTCACAAACTTTCCTTTATTGTGCTATCGGAAGAAGTCAGCCTGTTCCTCTGCAGTGGATGTGAAGAGCTTCGTCAGCATCTTTCTCTGCTGCCTCCGTATCACAGCGCGAGTACAACGATCTCTTCCTCACAGAAACACTAATTGGTTCGGCTGTGGCTAATCTAATTGGACACTGAAGGTTAGTTATGTGAATCCACGCAGAGCCGACCAAACCCCAAAAAACACTCTTATCTGTGGCTGAGACGACGGGAGGAGACGGAGGAGGACCAGGCTGCTGTATCATTATATGCAGAGGAGTCCGTCAGAGAGGGGGAGACGGGTGAGGAAAGACAGTCTGCGGGGACGTCACGGAGACTACGTCCAGGTTTTAGACAGTCTGCGGGGACGTCACGGAGACTACGTCCAGGTTGTAGACAGTCTGCGGGGACGTCACGGAGACTACGTCCAGGTTGTAGACAGTCTGACTCTTCTTCAGAGTTTTAGTGGAGCTGTGTTGGCGTTGCAGTCTGAACAGGAAACCGTTTCCCTCGTAAAGTGGAGGTCGCTGTGAGGTCACATCAGTTTGCAGAGGTCGAGGTCAGCGGCGTGATTTCTTTCATTTTTCGTTTCTGTATGAAACTAAATCAAACATTTTATTCTCCAACAGAAACAAACTTGCTCTCTGACACCAACTGTTTGTTGGAGGATCAACAGGTCGCTGTGGTTCAGTCCGTTTGGACTGGCTGTGAGTCTTCGGTCTCAGATCTTCTTTTTAGCTGTCCAAACCTTCCATATGAACACTCTCCTGTCTCCTTCCTGTCGTTCTCCTCGCTTGCTCTGGCTTCAGTGTTAAACAATGACAGGCGAGAGTCCGGCTGTGTTACCTGTGAGGCCGACACACTTCACTGAGAGCAGCCTCAGACTGAACACACCTGTACCTGCTCACAGACCTGAGTGTACCTCGTTAATACAGACGTGTACCTCGTTAATAGAGACCTGTACCTCGTTAATAGAGACCTGTACCTCGTTAATAAAGGAATACACAAGAAGAGACATGAAACGAACATGAACAGGCAACAGAACCAGGCTCAGCAATCGGACCGGACCAGACCGGGTTGGAGCGCAGCTTCTGAGGCCAACGGGCAATAACTTTCCAGGAACGTTCTCTGCTGTGACAAACAGAAACAAAGTCCATGTTTGTTTCTAGAGAAAGACGAAGAGACAAAATGTCTTTGATGGTCCTGATGGAGGTCTGACTGGACTAGGTCTGCACAGCGGGTCGTGAACAAGAATCCTTCATAATAAGGAAGGAGAACACACACACACACAGATAGTTATCAGGTCTTCGTCCTATCGATTCTCTCTGAGGTTTTTACTCTGAAAAAAGAAAGAAGTTCACCGGGTGGCAGTCGTAATTATCTCCTTTAACGGAGACACACTTCTTTTTAACTGTTTCAACACCATGAAGGACATCACGGAGACTACGTCCAGGTTTTAGACAGTCTGCGGGGACGTCAAAGAGACTACGTCCAGGTTTTAGACAGTGTCTTAAA
The DNA here is from genome assembly GCF_000972845.2 of Larimichthys crocea. Classification (NCBI taxonomy): domain Eukaryota; kingdom Metazoa; phylum Chordata; class Actinopteri; family Sciaenidae; genus Larimichthys; species Larimichthys crocea. Next base: position 25,854,856 of record NC_040016.1, on the reverse strand, counting down.
ATTCCACATAAAGACTATGGTATGGTAAATATGGTAAATGTAGTGTCCACTCACTGTATTTAGTTTTGATGTGTGTTAACACCTGAACATTTTTGTTTTTGACAGAGTGACAGGAATGTGGAGAGAGAGATGAGAGAGGGAAGTGACATGCAGGAAAGAGCCACGGGTCGGACCGAGCCTTCGTACACGGGGCAGGTGCTGTACCGACACCAACACCTGGGATGGATTCATGTCGTGGCCTCGCAGAGATCAGTGCTGGGGGCGGTTCAGCAGTTTGTGCGCTCAAAGATCATTTTCAAACTTGTTTCTTTTTGTCTGTCGTTTATTTTTCCGCCCGCGTCTGACAGCTACATCAAGCTTTCCTGTATTACTCGGACAGGACGTATTCATCTCGGGGAACAATGACCGTTTCATTTCAAATGTATAGATTTTCAAAAACCCGGTCAGGGGGAGATTGGTGGCCAGCTGGGATCAAGGTGGCAATCATTTATTTGTTGACATCCTTTTTTTCTGCCCTTTTTCCTCCAGCGAAGGTTACCTGTTGTGACAAATGGCTTTCACAACCAGCACAGGAAATACCACTGACCAGCCGGCTCCATGAATCATGAAGGAAAGATGGTGGAGTGGTTAGAGAACAGGCTGTGATGGACTACAGGCCGGATGGGACAAATTACATTATGAAATATTGCAACATGGAGACGCTCAGAGTTTATGACTTGAATGACTCGTTCTAAACTTTTATTTACATCATAAAAAAAGAGATCTGCTGCTGATCAGTGACTGCTGGACTCTGGTTCACGCTTTTATCAGATGTTTCTTTCTTTAGGTGTAAAAAGGTCATTCCTGCTGGCAGGAGAATCCTTTGACCTGCCGCAGTAACCTCCGTCTGAAGAGCCCTGTCAGGATTTACAACCCAAACCTAGAACAGCTGTGAGGTCTTTACCGGGCACAAACACCGGGTCGGCCCAGAGGAAAATTCTGACACAGACCTCTACCTGACAGTGTGGTGGCTCTGAGGTTCAGTCGTGTTGTCGTGGTTTGGATGTGCTGATCTCACCTCTCGGGGGATGAAGAGCTTCTTGTCCTGGACTTTTGTGTCTTCACCCAGAAATCTGGAGTTTCTGAGTGAAAAGACTGGTCACCTACTGCACCTGCACGGCCAGCGTGTTCATGGTCTGACCCAGGGTGGATTTTGGTCCTGCACCCCTGCTGCTGTTGGACACTGTGTGTGCTGGGTCCATGTTGGGCCAGGTTGTAATATAACAGGGTACAGTTCTTAAGGTACAAGCATACCTCGATTACTGCAACTGCCTCGATTACTGCAACTCGCTCTTGGCTGGCCTACCTGCTTGCGCGATCAAACCTTTGCAAATGGTCCAGAATGCCGCAGCGCGACTGGTTTTCAATCAACCTAAAAGGTCACATGTCACCCCACTCTTCAGCGACCTGCACTGGCTGCCTGTAGCTGCCAGAATTAAACACAAAGCTCTGACGCTAGCCTACAAAACCATCTCAGGATCTGCCCCTGCCTATCTCAGCGCCTTACTAAAGGCTCACGTCCCGACCAGGGCGCTACGCTCCGCTCATACAAACCGTCTAGTTGTACCCTCGCCTCTCGCAAAGCGAGGTCACTCTAAACTCTTCTCTGTGGTCGTCCCCAAATGGTGGAATGACTTACCAACGGCTACTAGAACAGCAACATCCCTTTCTACCTTTAAAAAACTTGTAAAAACCTTTCTGTTTCAAGAATGCTTCCCTGCCTAACAAAACTAACAAAACTAACAACTACTCTGTGTCCTTTACACCTTTCTCAGCTTATGTCCTCCTCTGTAAGTCGCTTTGGATAAAAGCGTCTGCTAAATGCAATGTAATGTAATGTAATGTAATGTAATACAGGAATTGCTGATGGAGAAGACCACAGGCCTATGTACCTAGCTTGTCCTACAGGAACCCAGCCAAAGGAGAAGAAGCTAAAAAACACAGGGCAGTCTCAGAGTTGACTTCAGAACGCAGACCCAGGGAACAGGTGAAGAGGGAGAGTCCAAGACAGGCCGAGCCAGCAATGGGAAGTCCAAGAGGTGAGTGAGGGAGAGTCTTGCACGGAAACAGCAACGAACAATCTTGCAGTGAGTGGAGATCAACGGTTCTTCTCAATGGAGCCAATGGAAAACAGGTGAGTAGCAGGTGTTTGTGGATGTTCTGTTTGCAGTGGTGCAGAGTGGAGCGGGGGTTAGCCGAGCAATGAATGAACTGAAATAAGAAATGCAGATTATGACCGTGGCCTGACATTGAATCCTCATGGAACATCTGCAGAAGGAGCTCCTGAAGACGTCCTGCATGTAGATCTGACGGGTTGATGTAGAAGCTACAAGACTTTGTAGACTTTATCCTCGAAGATAGTGAACTTACTCTTAAAATGAACTCCCCACCATCCAATACAAACTGCTACATTTTCTGTATTTCCAGGTCTTATTGTGCTCTCCATGCAACCTCATCAGATACGAGAAGTTCCCAGTGCAGTTCCTCCTTAACTGACAGCTGTGTGAAAACCTCTGGTGTCAGACTTCAAGAAGTCTCACTGGGGACTCTGGATTAAGCATCTGGACCTGGGTTATACTTCAACCTATAGTACACGCCACTGCAAAGGTGAAGTCCTAAAGATGGAGGACCCTGTGGGTGAGGCGTACAGTTGGCTTCTGAGTTTTGAACTGGACATCCTTGAGGTTAGATGATAGCATGTCATCCACACTTTTCTTTCTGGATCCACTTCACAGTATAGTCGGCTTTTTTTTCACTTGTTCAAACCAGCCTGGATGTCCAAGAAATGTTCCCATGATGATCAGTAGACCTCCTCTTTGGCTAACAACGAAAATTAATAAAAATTAATAAAAATCCTAATAATGTTTCATAAAGGAAGCATATGTAAACTGATAGAAGTGGTCCTAGCACAGATATCACTGTTTACCTTTAACTGGGTTCAGTGCCACCACATTGAGCTGAGTTTTAGACAGTCTGCGGGGACGTCACAGAGACTACGTCCAGGTTTTAGACAGTCTGCGGGGACGTCACGGAGACTACGTCCAGGTTTTAGACAGTCTGCGGGGTCTTTAGCTCCACAGTTTCGCAGCTGGTCCGTCCTCTTCAGCTGTGTGGACAAAATGGGAATGAGACGTGTCCAGAGTTCAACACTTTAGACTGAACTCATGGAAGCAGACTTGGACTCTCCTCTGTAAGCTCTGAGACTTGCAGTTTCTTGCTCTGTCTGTATTTTGGAGGATGTTCTGTGGACTTTGAATCAGCATTTTTTTCGGGTCCTGGTCCGGTAACCTTCAGGCAGAAACATTAATGAACCTCAGGCTGGACCGCGTGCTCGACGTTGGCATTTCCAGAGAAAATGTTAAAACATTCTGAGACTTTAACAGGCTGCCGTCCTCTCAGCCTGTTTGGACATCGTTTGTTCTCTGTGTGAGGACATGAATACAGAATCTGCATGCACTCTGAGTGGAGCTTCATGCTGTAGCAGTCAGATGGAGGCCGATGTATCTGCAGTGACAGGCCTTAAACAACAGGCGAGGAAGATAAGTGAGGTCGGCGTGAAATATGATTAAAGCACAGCCTTTGATTTAAAGGAGCACAGTGCAAACAACTCATCTCAGCCACCCACACATGAACACGAACACAACGTCAGCTACTTCACAGGAACACCATGAAAACCCAAAAGAAGAAGAAGAAGAAGAAGAAGATGGTGGAAAGAGCTTCCTCAGCAGTCTGAGCAGATTGTATCTTCACTTCTTTCTGTTGCCTCTAAATGAGACAGAAAATGTCCTGAAGGAACTGAAAGTGTTTGACAACGTCCCCGAGACCAGGAGTCAGCTCTGATTCACTGTTTACTGACTGTGAGGCTGCTACAGTCTCTGTCTGGGTCTCACTGATCACTGAACAGAACCAGAACCAGATTTCTTCTTCATACATCGACAGCTGCAGTGAATACATTTTTCTTTCAGGTGTGTATTTCCTCCTCACAGTTATATTGGGTGAATATTTCAAACATGTCCTTCTGCACTTCTTTAACCTCGCTTTAACGCTGAGTCAGCACTAACCTGAAGCGTTCAGGTCTCCTGGACTTTCCTTCTTAATGATCTCTGAACGTCTCGTCTTCGCTTCACGTCAGTGTGAACAGATGCGCTGGAAGTCTGTCGACATTCAGCTGAGCCCGCTTACACTGCCAGCTCGCCCAGCTCCGGTTCTGACATGACATGGACTCCACGGCCCGAGCCTGTAAAACACTGAGCTCACAGTCCTGATCAACACGAGTTAACAGACGTCAGTTTATGATGGACAGACGTGTCGTGACTCCAAACTCTGAACTTGGAGTCGATGGTTTGGGGTTCGTGTCCGTTAACAGAAGTGAAGGACTGACTCTGCTGATACTTTGTCTGCAGTGGATCAATGAGCTGATCCAAGAGCAGATACTGTGTCTGCAGAAGCAGACAGAAACTTATCTGCACCGTCAGACACACACACACACACACACACAGACACACACACACACACACACACACACACACACACACACACACACACACACACACACACACTCTCTTCATACAGGCTACATTAGCTGCTCGGTGTCAGACTTTATTATTTGAATCAAACTTCATGTGACCTCTCATGACCTCTGCTGCTGACCTCAGGTCACCTTCCATTAGTTTCAGAGTGTGTTACTGACTGAGCGACCCGGCACCGCGTGGTTTAACTTCAGTTATTCTCAAACCTCCACCTGGACCTGACACTGACGGTGTTAGAGCTCTGATGCATCACCTTGTTGAAGTCTTTGTCCCTGTCATTGGACAGACTGATCGGGTCATTGCGTAACCCAAAGCTCTGCAGCCTCAGTTTGACCTCTGAAGGCAGCACAGGTCAACCAGGACTCACCTGAGAGACGCCGAGGTAACCGTCCAGTCTGGAAGACATCAGAACAGGAAGACGTCCTGAAGGGTCCAAATATAGACGGATGAAACTAAACACTGTGACTCAGCCGAGCTCAGGTACACAGACTTCTAATTACAGCGAGTTTAATGAAATAACCAAGATTAACGAAGCCAGCGCAAAGTTTCATTTAACGAAGACGACAAAGAGCTCAGCTGATCAAACCGATCGATGTCTGAACGGACCAGAAGGAGCTGATCACCACGATCCATGAGAACCTGACCACACACACACACACACACACACACACACACACACACACACAGGCTGCAAGCGTGACCTTGGTGTAGCAAACAGTACAGCAGCAAATCAGAGTTCAGCCAACCAATCATCATCCAGATACTGTGTGTGTGTGTGTGTGTGTGTGTGTGTGTGTGTGTGTGTGTGTCCCTCATTACATCAGTGGCCTTGGTGAACATAATCAGAAATTCAGAACTGAAAATGAATCACACACACACACACACACACACACTATGGCTGGATTAAGTGTGTGTGTGTGTGTGTGTGTCCTCTTCAAACAGAATGAAATAAACTGTCAAAATGTCATTTTAAGATGCTCAATGGAGGAAGGAAACCACACACACACACACAGTAATCAGAGTTTGATTATAGTACTCAGATTTGTCTGTGTGCTGTGAGTAATCAGATTACTCTGACTGCAGAGGCTTCTTCTGTGTGCTGCGAGTAATCAGATTACTCTGACTGCAGAGGCTTCTTCTGTGTGCTGCGGGTAATCAGATTACTCTGACTGCAGAGGCTGCTTCTGTGTGCTGTGGGTAATCAGATTACTCTGACTGCAGAGGCTGCTTCTGTGTGCTGTGGGTAATCAGATTACTCTGACTGCAGAGGCTGCTTCTGTGTGCTGTGGGTAATCAGATTACTCTGACTGCAGAGGCTGCTTCTGTGTGCTGTGGGTAATCAGATTACTCTGACTGCAGAGGCTGCTTCTGTGTGCTGTGGGTAATCAGATTACTCTGACTGCAGAGGCTGCTTCTGTGTGCTGTGGGTAATCAGATTACTCTGACTGCAGAGGCTGCTTCTGTGTGCTGTGGGTAATCAGATTACTCTGACTGCAGAGGCTGCTTCTGTGTGCTGTGGGTAATCAGATTACTCTGACTGCAGAGGCTGCTTCTGTCTCAAAGATCCACAGTGACCCCTGCTGTCCCAACAAGGAACTACAAGGAGGAATCACTTCACTGTGACACACTGTCACTTCCTGTTTCACTTCGTCGCAGATATTAGTACGAGAGACAGACAGACAGGAGGACAGACAGGACAGAGAGGACAGAGAGGAGGACAGACAGGACAGACAGGACAGACAGGAGGACAGAGAGGAGGACAGAGAGGAGGACAGACAGGACAGAGAGGAGGACAGACAGGACAGAGAGGAGGACAGAGAGGACAGAGAGGAGGACAGACAGACAGACAGGAGGACAGACAGGACAGACAGGAGGACAGACAGGACAGAGAGGAGGACAGAGAGGACAGACAGGAGGACAGACAGACAGACAGGAGGACAGACAGGAGGACAGACAGGACAGAGAGGACAGAGAGGAGGACAGACAGGAGGACAGAGAGGAGGACAGACAGACAGACAGACAGACAGACAGACAGACAGACAGGGTTAGGGTTGTCCTCCTGTCTGTCCTCCTGTCTGTCCCTCTCTGATGTCATCAGTCCATATATAGACATATTACAGCTCATATGAAACATGTCTGAGATCACATGACTTTATTTCAAACACATTCATTGACAAACAGTCATCCTCAAACACTGTTACCATGGAAACACCGGACTAAATTAAGTGTGTCCTCCTGTCTGTCCTGTCAGTCCTCCTCTCTGTCCTCCTGTCTGTCCTGTCAGTCCTCCTCTCTGTCCTCCTGTCTATCCTCTGTCCTCCTGTCTGTCCTGTCAGTCCTCCTGTCTGTCCTGTCAGTCCTCTTCTCTGTCCTCCTGTCTGTCCTGTCAGTCCTCCTCTCTGTCCTCCTGTCTGTCCTGTCTGTCCTCCTCTCTGTCCTCCTCTCTGTCCTGTCTGTCCTGTCAGTCCTCCTCTCTGTCCTCCTGTCTGTCCTGTCAGTCCTCCTCTCTGTCCTCCTGTCTGTCCACCATGTAGTACTTGTCTCTCTGGATGTGTCTGTACAGCGTGCTGTACTTGGACACTCTCCTCATCCTCGGCAGGATGAAGGTGGACGTGAAGGCGTCTCTGCTCAGAGAGCTCCGCCCCTCAGCCGCCAGGACACCGTTGATGAACAAAAGACAGAACGTGAAGCAGTTATGGTCGTCGTCATGGAACCTGAGAGACAGACAGGTCATCAGGAGACAGACAGACAGACAGACAGACAGACAGGTCATCAGGAGGGAGACAGACAGACAGACAGGTCAACAGGAGACAGACAGACAGACAGACAGGTCAACAGGAGACAGACAGACAGACAGACAGACAGGTCATCAGGAGACAGACAGACAGACAGACAGGTCATCAGGAGACAAACAGACAGACAGACAGACAGACAGACAGATCATCGGGAGACAGACAGACAGACAGACAGACAGGTCATCAGGAGACTGACAGACAGACAGACAGACAGTTTCATCAGGAGAAACAGACCGACAAGACAGACAGGACAGACAGATCATCGGGCGAGACAGACAGACAGACAGACAGGTCCTTAGGAGACGACAGACAGACAGACAGACAGACAGACAGACAGACAGACAGGTACCTGTGCCAAGCTGGGTCCCACATGGGTCCGTCAGAGAAGCGGTCCAGGTACTGGTCCCACTGAGCCAGCAGGTGGAACATGTCGGGTCGGACCAGAGGGACACTGACACAGCGCTCCCACCCACTGTGATCCTGACGGACCCGCCCACGAGTGTAGTGTAGTTATACACAACTTCCTACACAACACACACACCACACACACACACACACACACACACACAGAGTATTCAGTTACTCTGAGACCTGAACCCGCTCAGACTGACTGGGACCATCATGGTCTGTGAGCAGCTGAAGGGGGACAATGGACCAGAAACAGAGTCCTCCTGTAGTGTTGGAGATCCCAGTGCAAATCTGAAGTCCCATCAAAGTCTCTGAGGTTAAACAAACAAACTGTTAAATGGTTCACATTGGTAAGTGTCATTATACTGGTAGATGTGTAACTGTTCAGACTATGTAATGGTTCAGACTGATGTTAAACTGGTTCAGACTGATGTTAAACTGGTTCAGACTGATGTTAAACTGGTTCAGACTGATGATAAACTGGTCAGACTGATGATAAACTGGTTCAGACTGATGTTAAACTGGTTCCGATATGTTAAACTGTTCAGAACTGATGTTGTAAACTGGTTCAGACTGATGATAAACTGGTTCAGACTGATTTAAACTGGTTCAGACTGATGTTAAACTGGTTCAGACTGATGATAAACTGGTTCAGACTGATGTTAAACTGGTTCAGACTGATGTTAAACTGGTTCAGACTGATGTTAAACTGGTTCAGACTGATGTTAAACTGGTTCAGACTGATGATAAACTGGTTCAAACTGATGATAAACTGGTTCAGACTGATGTTAAACTGGTTCAGACTGATGATAAACTGGTTCAGACTGATGTTAAACTGGTTCAGACCTATGTTAAACTGGTTCAGACTGATGTTAAACTGGTTCAGACTGATGTTAAACTGGTTCAGACTGATGATAAACTGGTTCAAACTGATGTTAAACTGGTTCAGACTGATGTTAAACTGGTTCAGACTGATGATAAACTGGTTCAGACTGATGTTAAACTGGTTCAGACCTATGTTACAGACATGGTTCAGACTGATGTTAAACTGGTTCAGACCTATGTTAAACTGGTTTCAGACTGATGTTAAACTGGTTCAGACTGATGTTAAACTGGTTCAGACCGATGTCAAACTGGTTCAGACCGATGTCAAACTGGTTCAGACCAGTGTTAAACCTTAAATCTGTGTGTATCTACCTGTTGAAGTTGTCATGTGCAGGTGCGACCAGCAGGCAGCAGGAGCTCTTGTGGCCATTGGTGAGGGGTGATGGGAGGCTGACCGGCGCCTCCTGCAGCCTGCTCCCCTTCAGCTCCTCCCCACAGCTCGGACACTCATCCGGCACTGAGAAACAGAAGATCTCCTTCTCACAGTGAGTGAGCCGGATGATGCTCTGGTCCATCTCCATGAAGCTCCTCAAACCTTTTGAAACTCCTCGAAACCTCTAAACTCCTTGAAACTCCTCAAAACTCATCTTCTTACTCCTCCAATCCTCCTTCATCTTTTTACTCTTTTACTTTACTTTTTTCTCCTCCTCTTTGACTTGTTTTCTACTTCTCCTCCTCTTTGACTTGTTTTCTCCTTCTCCTCCTCTTTGACTTGTTTTCTCCTTCTCCTCTTCCTCTCGTCTGTCTTGTATCTGTTTCTTCTTCTACCCTCCTCTGTGTTACACCTGGTCACCGGGTTGCAGCCTATCAGATGACATCACTGTGCAGCTCCGGCCTATCAGGTTCCAGTTGGTGCCAGACAGACAGTCATGTGACCCAGCTCACCTGTTCCTGCTTCAGTCTGAACAGGTGACCTTCGGACTGTGTCGTCATGGAGACCAGCATTGACCTGCAGAGCGGTGTGGAGTTGCAGTGAATTTAACAAGAGAAGAAGAAACTACACAAAATAAAACATTTGCCTCAGCAGGACGCTGATGGAAACTCAAAAAAACTGATGTGTTTATTGAACTCATTATTATTGTTGTTGTTGTTATTGCTGACTTTCCAAAATTACAAAGCAAAATTAAAACGAGGAACTTAACATGTCAGGTCTAAATATTTGTGTGTTCAGAAAACTGTAACGCTCCTCCGCCTGACCACTCCACAAACGTTCATTCACAAAGTTATAACCACCTCTCCGTGGGAGGAGCTTCATGAAATAAAATCAAAAGTTTGAACTTTTACACATTTTAAACGATGATTCACCAACTCTGGATAATTTCTCAAGAATAACTTTTATAAGTTTACATATTTTCTCCCATCAACCTTCATCAAAGTCTTGTTCTTAGTCTCACTCACCCAACCCAGAAAACATTCCAGTCAACAAAGGACTCATCTCTGTACTTGTCCTGTTAGATCTTAGTGCTGCATTTGACACCATTGACCATCAAATTCTTTTACAGAGACTAGAACATCAAACTGGCATCAAAGGAAGTCGTATTTCTTAGATCGATCTCAGTTTGTTCACGTCAATGATGAATCCTCCATGCAGACCAAAGTTTGTCATGGAATCCCACAAGGTTCTGTACTAGGACCACTTCTATTCAGTTTATATATGCTTCCTTTAGGGAACATTATTAGGAATCACTCAAAAAACTGAAGTTCTTGTAATTGGACCCAAACACCTCAGAAACTCTCTTTCTAGAGACTTAGTTACTTTAGATGGGATCACCCTGGCCTCCAGCTCCACTGTAAAGAATCTTGGAGTTGTTTTTGATCAGGATTTGTCCTTTAACGTCACATAAAACAAATTTCGAGGACTGCATTCTTCCACTTACGTAACATCGCTAAAATCAGACGCATTGTGTCTCAGGCGGATGCAGAAAAACTAGTCCACGCATTTGTTACTTCAAGGCTGGACTATTGTAACTCTTTGTTATCAGGCTGCTCCAATAAGTCTCTGAGGACTTTGCAGTTAATTCAGAATGCTGCTGCACGTGTTCTGACAGGAACCAAGATCAGAGATCACATCTCTCCCATTCTGGCTTCCTTGCATTGGCTCCCTGTTAAATCTAGAATAGAATTTAAATTCTTCTCCTTACTTACAAAGCTCTTCATGGTCAGGCACCATCTTATCTAAAAGAGCTCATAGTACCTTACTACCCCTCTAGAACACTGCGCTCTCAGGACGCTGGGTTCCTTGTGGTTCCTTGTGGTTCCTTGTGGTTCCTATAGTTTCCAAACTGAGCGCATGCGCATAAACCGTCACGTACACGTCACAGCGGAACCTTCCTGCTGTGACGTCATGGTGTCCATCGGAAGCATTTTAACGGGACACCGTCCTGACAACGAGAAGCAGCCGTTCCTCCGCGAGGAAGATGAGCACCAAACAGGTGACCTGCAGGTGAGTCTGTCTGCTACCTGTCTGTCTGTTACCTGTCTGTCTGTCTCGCGCTCTCTGTCCGGCTGTGGCGCGTTGGCCTGGTGCTAATGTTTTTAGCTGCTAGCTGCTAGCTGCTAGCTTCAGTTCGTTTGAAGTTCGACACGTGACACCGATCTGTGAACACACACACGCACACACATATGTGTGTGTGTGTGTGTGTGTGTGTGTGTGTGTGTGTGTGTGTGTGTGTGTTAGCAGTCCATGCTAACCCCGTCAGGTGATCGATCACCTGATTGGTTCATTGAGCTGAAGCGTCTGCTCCGTTTCCATGGTAATCACCAATAAACACCCTGTTGGCCAATCACAGAGCAGGCTTGGTACCCGGGTGTATTTTGTGGGGCGCTGTGACGTCACTTCCTGTGAGCAGGTGTGACAGGTGTGCTGTGCCTCAGGTACTTCCTCCACGGCGTGTGCAGAGAGGGCAGCCGCTGTCTGTTCTCCCACGACCCCAACACCAGCAAGCCCTCCACCATCTGCAAGTTCTACCAGAGGGGAGTGTGTGCCTACGGGGAGCGCTGCAGGTGACACACCTCACACACACCTGACACACACCTGACACGCAGCTCACACACAGCTGACACACACCTGACACGCAGCTCACACACACCTGACACACACCTGACACACACCTCACGCACACACCTGACACAGCTCACACACGCCTCACACACGCCTCACACACACCTGACACGCAGCTCACACACACACCTGACGCACACACCTGACACACACCTGACACACACCTGACACACAGCTCACACACGCCTCACACACGCCTCACACACACCTGACACGCAGCTCACACACACACCTCACGCACACACCTGACACACACCTCACGCACACACCTGACACACACCTGACACGCAGCTCACACACACCTGACACACACCTGACACGCAGCTCACACACACCTGACACACACCTGACACGCAGCTCACACACACACCTGACACACAGCTCACACACGCCTCACACACGCCTCACACACACCTGACACGCAGCTCACACACACACCTCACGCACACACCTGACACACACCTCACGCACACACCTGACACACACCTGACACGCAGCTCACACACACCTGACACACACCTGACACGCAGCTCACACACACCTGACACACACCTGACACGCAGCTCACACACACCTGACACACACCTGACACACACCTGACACACAGCTCACACACGCCTCACACACGCCTCACACACACCTGACACGCAGCTCACACACACACCTCACGCACACACCTGACACACACCTCACGCACACACCTGACACACACCTGACACGCAGCTCACACACACCTGACACACACCTGACACGCAGCTCACACACACCTGACACACACCTGACACGCAGCTCACACACACACCTGACACACAGCTCACACACGCCTCACACACGCCTCACACACAGCTCACACACGCCTCACACACACCTCACACACGCCTCACACACGCCTCACACACGCACCTCTCACACGCACCTCTCACACACACCTCACACACACCTCACACACAGCTCACACACACGCCTCACACACGCCTCACACACACCTCACACACGCCTCACACACCTCACACACGCCTCACACACGCCTCACACACAGCTCACACACGCCTCACACACGCCTCACACACGGCTCACACACGCCTCACACACGCCTCACACACCCCTCACACACAGCTCACACACAGCTCACACACAGCTCACACACGCCTCACACACAGCTCACACACGCCTCACACACGCCTCACACACCCCTCACACACAGCTCACACACACCTCACACACAGCTCACACACGCCTCACACACGCCTCACACACAGCTCACACACAGCTCACACACACCTGACACACACCTGACACACACCTGACACACACCTCACACACGCCTCACACACCTCTCACACACGCCTCACACACCTCTCACACACGCCTCACACACCTCTCACACACGCCTCACACACGGCTCACACACACCTCACACACACCTCACACAGCTGACGGTGAGGTCAAACGGTGACATCACTTCCTGTGTGCAGGTACGATCACATCAAATCTTCATCCAGAGGAGGGGGTGGAGCTTCAGAGGATCAGGCAGGTGTGGGAGGGGCTGGAGGCGGAGCTTCAGTCAGAGGTGGAGCGAAGAAGACGCTGGTTATGAGAGAAAGAGGTGACTGTCTGTCTGTCTGTCTGTCTCTCTAACTGTCTGTCTGTCTGTCTGTCTCTCTAACTGTCTGTCTGCCTGTCTGTCTCTCTAACTGTCTCTCTGTCTCTCTAACTGTCTGTCTGCCTGTCTGTCTCTCTAACTGTCTCTCTGTCTCTTTAACTGTCTGTCTGCCTGTCTGTCTGTCTGTCTGTCCCTCTAACTGTCTGCCTGTCTGTCTGTCTGTCTAACTGTCTGTCTGCCTGTCTGCCTGTCTGTCTGTCTAACTGTCTGTCTGCCTGTCTGTCTGTCTCTCTAACTGCCTGCCTGCCTGTCTGTCTGTCTGTCTAACTGTCTGTCTGCCTGTTTGTCTGTCTCTCTCTAACTGTCTGTCTCTCTAACTGTCTGCCTGTCTGTCTGTCTCTCTAACTGCCTGCCTGTCTGTCTGTCTTTCTAACTGTCTGTCTGCCTGTCTGTCTCTCTAACTGTCTGTCTGTCTCTCTGTCTGTCTGTCCCTCTAACTGTCTGCCTGTCTGTCTGTCCCTCTAACTGTCTGCCTGTCTGTCTGTCTGTCTGTCTGTCTAACTGTCTGTCTGCCTGTTTGTCTGTCTCTCTAACTGTCTGTCTGTCTCTCTAACTGTCTGTCTGCCTGCCTGCCTGTCTGTCTCTCTAACTGTCTGTCTGCCTGCCTGCCTGTCTCTCTCTAACTGTCTGTCTCTCTAACTGTCTGCCTGTCTGTCTGTCTCTCTAACTGTCTGCCTGTCTGTCTCTCTGTCTGTCTCTAACTGTCTGTCTGTCTCTCTAACTGTCTGCCTGTCTGTCTGTCTCTCTAACTGCCTGCCTGTCTGTCTGTCTGTCTTTCTAACTGTCTGTCTGTCTGTCTCTCTAACTGTCTGTTTGCCTGTCTGTCTGTCTCTCTAACTGTCTGCCTGTCTGTCTGTCTCTCTAACTGTCTGCCTGCCTGTCTGTCTGTCTCTCTAACTGCCTGCCTGTCTCTCTAACTGTATGCCTGTCTGTCTCTCTAACTGTCCGTCTGTCTGTCTCTAACTGTCTGCCTGTCTCTCTAACTGTCTGTCTGCCTGTCTCTCTAACTGTCTGTCTGCCTGTCTGTCTCAGTCCTGGCTGTAGACAGTATGTTTGGGGGTCCATCAGACAGTTTGGGGTCAGAGGTCACAGCGGCGGTGGCGTCTCCTCAGACATACGTGGACGCCATCAGGACGGGTCTGGACGCCTCGGCACCGGAACCAGGTGAGAGAACAATGTGCTGTGATTGGCTGGTCGTGGTCTGTGATGTAATCAGTCTAACAGCTGATGTTTGTTTACTCTCTGAAGCCCCTCGCCCAGTGGGCGGGGCTTATCAGAACCTCCCCCAGCTGTGTCCCTATGCTGCCGCCGGACACTGTTACTATGGAGACAACTGTACGTATCTCCATGGCGACCTGTGTGAGGTGTGCGGGCTGCAGGTGCTCCATCCACAAGACCCCGAGCAGAGGAGAGCGCACGAGAAGGTGTGCACGGCAACCCACAACGTTACACCAACGCTACACCAACGTTACACCAACGTTACACCAACGTTACACCAACACTATACCAACGCTACACCAACGCTGCACCAACGCTACACCAACGTTACACCAACGCTACACCAACGTTACACCAACGCTACACCAACGTTACACCAACGTTACACCAACGCTACACTAACGCCACACTAACGCTACACTAACGTTACACCAACGTTACACCAACGTTACACCAACGCTACACTAACGGCACACTAACGCTACACTAACGCTACAATGTTAAACAACGCTAACACCAACATTGTCTTTCTCTCTCTCTCTCTCACCTGTCTGTCTCTCTCTCTCACCTGTGTCTCTCTCTCTCTCTCACCTGTCTGTCTCTCTCTCTCACCTGTCTCTCTCTCTCTCTCACCTGTCTGTCTCAGATGTGTCTGCTGTCCTTTGAGGCTGACATGGAGAAGGCATTTGCGGCTCAGCTCAGTCAGGATAAGGTCGGTTCATTTGGTGGTTGAGGTTCTGGTTGAGGTTCTGATTGTCTAGTTGCCATGGTGACAGCCCCGGTGACGGTTGCCATTGTTGTCCAGGTGTGCTCCATCTGTATGGAGGTGGTAGTCCAGAAGCTGAACCCGTCGGACCGCCGTTTCGGGATTCTGTCTTCGTGCTGTCACACCTTCTGTCTGTCCTGCATCCGACAGTGGCGCTGCACCCGGAGCTTCAGCAACAAGATCATCAAGTAAGACCACAGGAGCCAGGTCCAGGACCAGGACTGGGTCTGACCGGGTCAGGGTTAGGGTCTGTGAGGTCATCACGGGATCTGTGAGGTCATCACGGGTGTCTCTCTGTCTCTCAGGTCGTGTCCGGAGTGTCGGGTCACCTCAGAGTTCGTCATCCCGTCGGTGTACTGGGTCGAAGACCAGGACGACAAAGACCACCTCATAGAACTCTTCAAGTCCGGAGTAAGGTGAGTCGGATTCTGATCAAGATCTGATTAGATCTGGATCTGGACCCAGTCTGACAGGTTCTGTTGTGTCTTTGCAGTAAGAAGTCCTGTAAGTACTTCGATCTGGGTCGGGGTTCGTGTCCTTTCGGGGGGAAGTGTTTGTATCTTCACGCCTTCCCAGATGGAAGCCGAGCAGAACCAGACCGCCCGAGGAAGCAGCTGAGCTCCGAGGGGAACGTGCGGGTCAGAACCGTCTCTTTGGTTCAGTTTGTAGTCCTCTGCTGGGATTTGTAGTTTCTAACCATGCTTTGTTTCTATTGGTCAGTTCATGAATAGCGTCCGTCTGTGGGATTTCATCGAGGAGCGCGAGCAGCACTCGGCCCCGCCCCTGAACGATGACATCACAGAGCTGAGGGAGCTCTTCATGCAGATGTCGGGCCCGAGCCACGACGAGGCCGAGAGCCCAGCCGGACCGGACCAGTAGAGACTGGACTGGGTCGTCAGGAGGATGGGGGTCCTGAAACATTAAATCATGTGATCACAGTCTGCAAACGTCAGCCAATCACGTTTGAGTATTTAATTTATTCTGTAAATACAATCCGTGTGAAGTCAGACCGCCTCTGTGGAGTTATTCACTCACTCACCTGTTCTCATGTTTACAGTCAGCAAACGTTCAGAAAACATTTAGCAAACATTCAACAAACGTTCAGAGACTATCGTCCAAATGTGAAAACCTTAAAGTGACATAGTTACTGTATGACATCATCAATGTGATGAAGACCTCGGCTCTTCCTGTCTGAGGCTGCTTCAACAGGAAGTTCACCGTATGGAGCATCGACGGCGTCACGACGACCTCGTCACGTTCGTCCAATCACAGCAGCTGTCTCTCTCTAACGTCCACGTTAAACTCATTTCACCAACATCATAAAAAACATCAAACGCGTCTTTGACGTGTCGTCTGGATGATGTCACTGAACCAGGATCAGCTCATAGAACCTTACTACCCCTCCAGAACTCTGCTGGGTTCTTGAGGCAGACACGGTCATCACCTTTAAGAGTAGACTGAAGATGTTCTCTTCCTTGATAGAGCTTATAGTTAGTGCTGAGTCCAGGCTCAGGTGAGTCCAGGCTCAGGTGAGTCCTGAACCATCCCTGAGTTCTGCTGCTGTAGTTGTGTTCTGTTTGATTTCTGAATAAATGAAACTTTCTTTATCTGTCAGACTCGTTGATGTTTCATGAATAAACGTGTTGAGCTCGTCTGAATGTGACTTCCTGTTTGAACGCTAACCTGATATTAGCAGTGCTAAGCTAACAGGCTAAAGCACCATGTGACTCCTGCAGCGAGTCACAGATTACTCTAATCCAATCAGAGCGTCTTAACTCCTCACAGCTGACGGCACACAGTCAGCCAGTAACAGGTGGCTGTGACACCTCCTGCTCCTCCTCCTCCTCCTGCTGCTCCTCCTACTCCTGCTCCTCCTACTCCTCCTGCTGCTCCTCCTACTCCTGCTCCTCCTGCTGCTCCTCCTACTCCTGCTCCTCCTCCTGCTCCTCCTCCTGCTGCTCCTCCTCCTCCTCTTCCTCACAGTCTAACTGGTTCACCTTTCTTCTCCTGACCCGGTCTGGTCTTGGTTCAGTGTTATGAAGCTGCCTCAGAGTTTAGCGGGTTAACTGACCCCAGTGTGCGAGCTGTCAGGCTGCCAGGTGGCGGGGTACGACAGGGAGGAGGGGGAGGGGCTGCTGGGAGAAGAAGAAGTGTTGCAGAAAAAAGAAGAGAAGAAGAAGAGAGTGAACAAACAAACAGGACGGAGGAGGATGGGCGCCGTGTACGGGAAGAAGGTCAGTGAGTTAACTGCAGTTCACTCTGACATCATCAGTGCGCTCTGACATCATCAGTTCACTCTGACATCATCAGTTCACTCTGACATCATCAGTGCGCTCTGACATCATCAGTTCACTCTGACATCATCAGTGCGCTCTGAAGGACTGACTGGCTCCAGACGTTCACATATGAGCTAGCATGCTAAAATGTTTACGATGCAAGCTGCAGTTCCTCAAACGTCCACTTGAGGCTGGCTCCAGAAGTGAGTCAGGGAGGGGCTTGTCGTGGATGTTGATTGGTGTTTACAGCAGCCAATAGCGAGCGTGCGTTACACCTCCACCGCTATGCAGAGCAGCTAGTGCTATGAGCTAATGCCAGCGTCGACCTTCCAGTGGACTCGGCCGGACCGAACACCAGAATCCAAATAAACTATTTTTATATACAGTTTATAGTTTGTTTGACTAAGTTGAGACATTGAACCAGATCTGATCAGAACAAAGACTAAAGCGTCCTCAGGGGGCGCCGGAGAGCTGAAACATGATCCTGCAGGAAGCAGCTAGCTGTCACTTTAATTCACAATTTATACTCTGAGAAGTAATCGAGTACTTCTCAGAGTAACTGGAAAATGACCCATCAAACTCTAACCGGAGAAACACGACAAATATTTAAGCACCTGTTCAGGCGTGTTGGGGTGTGTTTGTTGCCATGGTGACTAACAGCTGACAGCAGGGTGGCCGGCTGACAGCGAATCAGAGTCTATTTATACTGCGAGCAGCAGCAGGTGGACAACAGACAGGACAATGTGTGAGACAGGTCCATGTAAGGGACAGGTTCATGTGAGACAGAACCATGTGAGACAGGTCCATGTGAAACAGAACCATGTGAGACAGGACGATGTGTGAGACAGGTCTATGTGAGACAGAACCATGTGAGACAAGTCTATGTGAAACAGAACCATGTGAGACAGGACAATGTGTGAGACAGGTCTATGTGAGACAGAACCATGTGAGACAGGTCCATGTGAGACAGAACCATGTGTGAGAGAGGTCCATGTAAGGGACAGGTTCATGTGAGACAGGTCTATGTGAAACAGAACCATGTGAGACAGGACAATGTGTGAGACAGGTCTATGTGAGACAGAACCATGTGAGACAGGTCTATGTGAAACAAAACCATGTGAGACAGGTCCATGTGAGACAGAACCATGTGTGAGAGAGGTCCATGTAAGGGACAGGTCCATGTGAGACAGAACCATGTGAGACAGGACAATGTGTGAGACAGGTCTATATGAGACAGAACCATGTGAGACAGAACCATGTGAGACAGGACAATGTGTGAGACAGGTCCATGTGAGACAGAACCATGTGTGAGACAGGTCCATGTGAGAGACAGAACCATGTGTGAGACAGGTCCATGTGAAACATGTCCATGTGAGACAGAGCCATGTGAGACAGAACCATGTGTGAGACAGGTCCATGTGAGAGACAGAACCATGTGTGAGACAGGTCCATGTGAAACATGTCTATGTGAGACAGTTCCATGTGAGACAGAACCATGTGTGAGACAGGTCCATGTGAGAGACAGAACCATGTGTGAGACAGGTCCATGTGAAACATGTCCATGTGAGACAGAACCATGTGTGAGACAGGTCCATGTGAGACAGGTCCATGTATGACACAGGACAATGTGTGAGACAGGTGTGATGTTGAAAGATCTGACAGACAGACCGGATCTGATCTGAGAAGTAATCGAGTACTTCTCAGAGTAACTCGAAAGTGACCTGTCAAACTCTAACAGGAGAACCTGCTGTGTGATGTCACAGTGTGATGTCACAGCGTGATGTCACAGCGTGATGTCACAGTGTGATGTCACAGCATCATGTCACAATGTGATGTCACAGTGTGATGTCACAGTGTGATGTCACAACGTCATGTCACAGCGTGATGTCACAATGTGATGTCACAGTGTGATGTCACAGCGTGATGTCACAGCATCATGTCACAGCGTGATGTCACAGCGTGATGTCACAGCGTGATGTCACAGCGTGATGTCACAGCGTGATGTCACAGCGTGATGTCACAGCGTGATGTCACAGCGTGATGTCACAGCGTGATGTCACAGCGTGATGTCACAGCGTGATGTCACAGCGTGATGTCACAGCGTGATGTCACAGCGTGATGTCACAGCGTGATGTCACAGCGTGATGTCACAGCGTGATGTCACAGCGTGATGTCACAGCGTGATGTCACAGCGTGATGTCACAGCGTCATGTCACAGCGTCATGTCACAGCGTGATGTCACAGCGTCGTGTCACAGCGTCATGTCACAGCGTGATGTCACAGCGTGGTGTCACAGCGTCATGTCACAGCGTGATGTCACAGCGTGATGTCACAGCGTCATGTCACAGCGTGATGTCACAGCGTGATGTCACAGCGTCATGTCACAGCGTGATGTCACAGCGTGATGTCACAGCGTCATGTCACAGCGTCATGTCACAGCGTGATGTCACAGCGTGATGTCACAGCGTCATGTCACAGTGTGATGTCACAGCGTGATGTCACAGCGTCATGTCACAGCGTCATGTCACAGTGTGATGTCACAGCGTCATGTCACAGCGTGATGTCACAGCGTGATGTCACAGTGTGATGTCACAGTGTCGTGTCGCTGTATATCCAGCAGAGGTCAGACTGTCCTCAGATCAGCTCTTTAAAGTTTATTTTAATAAGTTAAATTTAAAGTTTGTAGTTTGATGTAATATATATAAACATATAAATATAATGTGACATGAAAAATAAAGTTGACTGACTCGCTGCACTGACAGCAGCTGACCACTGGGGGGCGCTCTAACACACACAGGGAACACTTGGACAGAGCCAGGCTAGCTGTTTCCACCTGTTTCCAGACTTTGTGCTAAGCTAAGCTAACAGAGCGTTCTCAGATCAGCTTCATCAACATCCATCACCAGACCCCGCCCCCACCCTCCATCACACCCCCACCCACTGAGACAGTGAGGGCCTTGTCACCATGCTGAAGTCTGATGTCGTCTCCTAGCAACCAACACAAAGTCCATTCAGAGACAGAGGACAGCGTCCAACTGAGAGGGGAGGGGAGACACGGGAGGGGGTGGAGGAGGTGGAGGAGGTGGAGGAACACTCTGACACACAGTCCCCATCCTGACTGACGGTGGTCCAATTGCATTGTGGGTAGTGTAGTGCAGGTGGCAGGTGTTGATGATGACTTCCTATGTGTCTTCTTCTCTGGTTGCAGAAGGCATACAACGTCGCCCACGAGCCTCCGCTGAGTCAGCAGTGTGTGAAAAATGGAACGCACCCCAAAGGTGAGTTTGTCCCTCTCAGGTTACCGTCTGACTGACAACAATGCTGACCTCTGATTGGCTGTCCAGGCTCGCCGCTCGCCGTGTGTTGGCCTGTGATGTGTCTGTCATGGACCACATGTCCATGATTAGAAGGCGCGGATACGTGACGAGATTTAAAGCTACAGACACGATTTAAACGTTGTTTAAAAGTCTGTTAGCTGCTGTTAGCTCAGTCTGTTAGCTGCTGTTAGCTCAGTCTGTTAGCTACTTTTAGCTCAGTCTGTTAGCTGCTGTTAGCTCAGTCTGTTAGCTACTGTTAGCTCAGTCTGTTAGCTCAGTCTGTTAGCTACTGTTAGCTCAGTCTGTCAGCTCAGTCTGTTCGCTCAGTCTGTTAGCTACTGTTAGCTCAGTCTGTTAGCTGCTGTTAGCTCAGTCTGTTAGCTGCTGTTAGCTCAGTCTGTTAGCTGCTGTTACAACTGGAAGAGAAAGAGGAGTAAGAAGAGAAGGATGAAGAGGAGGAGGAGGAAGAAGAACATGATGAAGAGGAGGAGGAGGAGAAGGAGGAAGAAAAAGGAGTATGAGGAGGAAGAGGAGGAGGAAGAAGAGGAGGAGGAGGAGGATGAAGAGGAGGAGGAAGAGGAAGAGGAGAAGGATGAAGAAAAGGAGTATGAAGAGGAGGAGGAGGAAGAGGAGGAAGAAGAACATGATGAAGAGGAGGAGGAGGAGGAGAAGGAGGAAGAAAAAGGAGGAGGAGGAGGAGGAGGAAGAGGAAGATGAAGAGGAAGAGGAGAAGGATGAAGAAAAGGAGTATGAAGAGGAGGAGGAGGAAAAGGAGGAAGAAGAACATGATGAAGAGGAGGAGGAGGAGAAGGAGGAAGAAAAAGGAGTATGAGGAGGAAGAGGAGGAGGAAGAAGAGGAGGAGGAAGAGGAGGAAGAAGAACATGCTGAAGAGGAGGAGGAGGAAGAAAAAGGAGGAGGAGGAGGAAGAGGAGGATGAAGAGGAAGAGGAAGAGGAGAAGGATGAAGAAAAGGAGTATGAAGAGGAGGAGGAGGAATAGGAGGAAGAAGAACATGATGAAGAGGAGGAGAAGGAGGAAGAAAAAGGAGTATGAGGAGGAAGAGGAGGAAGAAGAAGAGGAGGAGGAGGAAGAGGAGGATGAAGAGGAGGAGGAAGAGGAAGAGGTGGAAGAAGAGGAGAGAACGAGTAGGAAGAAGAGGAGGAGGAGAAGGAGAAAGAAAAGGAGTATGAGGAAGAAGAGGAGTATGAGGAGGAAGAGGAGGATGAAGAAGAGGAGGAGGAGAGTGTGGAGGGGAGGCGTCAGGGAAACTCTGAGAGGATCATGTGACCGTTGTTGTTTCACACTCAGCATGATTCAGTCAGGAGGAGAGGAGCTCTACACATGAGGACCGGAAGAGTCCAGGACCAGGTTCACGTGGATCAGAGGACTGGAAGAGTCCAGGACCAGGTTAACGTGGATCAGAGGACTGGCACAGTCCAGGACAAGGTCCACGTGGATCAGAGGACCGGCACAGTCCAGGACCAGGTTCACGTTGATCAGAGGACCGGAAGAGTCCAGGACCAGGTTCACGTGGATCAGAGGACCGGCACAGTCCAGGACCAGGTTCACGTTGATCAGAGGACCGGAAGAGTCCAGGACCAGGTTCACGTGGATCAGAGGACCGGCACAGTCCAGGACCAGGTTCACGTTGATCAGAGGACCGGAAAAGTCCAGGACCAGGTTCACGTGGATCAGAGGACCGGCACAGTCCAGGACCAGGTTCACGTTGATCAGAGGACCGGAAGAGTCCAGGACCAGGTTCACGTGGATCAGAGGAGAGGTACAGTCCAGGACCAGATTCACATGGAGCAGAGGACCGGCAGCAGACCTGAACAGTCCAGGGAAGGGATGGTAAAGTCTGGTAAGAAGACTCAGAACCAGAACCAGAACCAGAATCTGGATCCTCCTCAAGCTTTTTATCAAGACTTATTCTGTTATTGTGTGTATACTGTGTATACTGTGTGTATTGTGTATGTACTGCGTGTGTACTGTGTGTAAAGTAAAATCAAACTTTTTAAATATTTCATCAGATTTTATTGTTTTCTTAATTATTTGAGTAAAAAACACAAAAATACTTTAAAGAACCCGATCAACGTTCTGCTGTTTGGTTTGGACCGATATCCTGTGGTTTAGTCCTGGTTTGGACTGATATCCTGTGGTTTAGTCCTGGTTTGGACCGATATTCAAGGGTCTAAGGACAGAGGGTGTCACTCCCTGTACAGATTGTAAAGCCTCAGAGGAAAATGGACTTTGTGACTTTGGGTTACACAAATAAAATTTGATTTTATTTGATTTAATATTCCGTGGTTTAGTTGTGGTTAGGACCAGTACCCTGTGGTTAGTCCTAGTTTGGTCCAGTACCCTGTGGTTAAGTCTTGGTTTGGATCAGTATCCTGTGGTTTAGTCCTAGTTTGGACCAGTACCCTGTGGTTTAGTCCTGGTTTGGACCAAAACCCTGTGGTTTAGTCCTAGTTTGGACCAAGATCCTGTGGTTTAGTCCTAGTTTGGACCAGTACCCTGTGGTTTAGTCCTAGTTTGGACCAGTACCCTGTGGTTTGGTCCTGGTTTGGACCAAGACCCTGTGGTTTAGTCCTAGTTTGGACCAGTACCCTGTGGTTTAGTCCTGGTTTGGACCAGTACCCTGTGGTTTAGTCCTGGTTTGGACCAGTATTAATTGGGTGGGTTTCACTCATTTCATTTTAGTTTTGAGGTGTTTTGTTTTCATGTTCTTGTTTTCCTCTGCACTGATCGATAGTTTTACTTTTGGAACATGTCGGTTCATGACCCGAGTGTTTACGTAAAGCAGACTTTAACCTGCCGTGTTTGAACCATGATAACGCCTCTTTGTTCAGTCTGAAGTGTCTCTTCTTTAGTTTGTAGAGTTTGGTTGAATTTTAATTTGATTTGTAAAGAAAGAATATGAAGAATATTTATTCAGGCTGGAGTCATCACCATCATGCAGTTTGTAAAACGAGAAGGTTCAGGATGAGTTTTATTCTTCATCTCAGAGTTTTGGTTTCAGATTAACTCTCTGCAGCAGCAGCTTTGATTTGATTTATGAATTATTTTTCAGACATTATCCTCTGACATGATGTAATGTGATCTCATTTCCTCCTGGCTGAGGTAGAGTCAGACAGTTGTAACAGGATAACAGCTTTCACAGAGACGTCGATAAACTCCAGAGACGGGTTAGTTTGCACGTCCTGTTTTAAATCAATATGAAACCACAGAATACTGAAATCAGCCTATGCTTCCTCCATCAGTCCTCTGAAATACAGTTAAAGTCCTGAACAACTTCAGGACACAAGACAACTACGAGTCCCAGAGAGCATTGCTGTAAAAACCATCCAGTCAGAACCAAATCTACTGACCCAGCAGCGCTCTATACTGTATGTCAGAACCAGAAGCTTCAAATCAATCCTGAACTTGCAGCAGAGTTCTGGACCGGCTGCAGACGGTAGCCAATAAGGACCTCAGCCCACATACTTTTGTTTATGATTTCTGACCACGCCCAGGTCATTTTTGTGAAATATGAAGCAGCGCTGGACGCTGGTCTCTGGTTGCACTTGAGAAAGAGGTCATTGTGTGAAGTGAACTGTATGAAATGTGATCTGTGTCTCCCAGAATATCTGAGGCGTCGGATCAGATGCCTGTTAATCTGCCCTTTATTCTGTCAGACAGACCAGGACAGACGCTCACAGAGGGACAGACAAGACCTCAGTACAAGAACTCAACTTCATGTCTAAAAACATGCCGGGGCCACCTACAGGCTGTTCAGTCACTTCTTAGCTAAATATGTGGTTTGTCCAGAGGGTGGCGCTAGAGCAATGGAGTCTAAAGGGTTCATCCTCCGCAGAGCAGGAAGTCATTTTGAATCCACTGAATCTAAGAGTCCTCCTGATTCTGTCCGTGTGTCTGCAGCTTCGGCGTATGCAGACCTGCAGCAGCACCGGTCTGAGGGAGTCCACAGGAAACCGTCCCCCGTGTCCAGCTACGTCCCCCAACCAGACTACCTGGAGGACGACGAGGACAGCGACCTCATCAAGCCCAAAAAACTTCTGAACCCCGTCAAAGCTTCAAAAAGTCACCAGGAGCTTCACCGAGAACTGATGAGCAGCTGCAAACGGTACCACAGTTTGTCTATATATATATTTATAGTGTATAGTTTATAAACATACATGTGAGGACATTTATATACATGTGAGGACATATGTATATACATGTGAGGACATTTACATACATGTGAGGACATATGTATATACATGTGAGGACATTTACATACATGTGGGGACATTTATATACATGTGAGGACATTTATATACAGTGAGGACATATGTATATACATGTGAGGACATATGTATATACATGTAAGGACATTTATGCAGATGTGAGGACATTTATATACATGTGAGGACATATGTATATATATGTGAGGACATTTACATACATGTGGGGACATTTATATACATGTGAGGACATATGTATAACCATGTGAGGACATTTATATACATGTGAGGACATTTACATACATGTGGGGACATTTATATACATGTGAGGACATATGTATATACATGTGAGGACATTTACATACAGTGAGGACATTTATATACAGTGAGGACATATGTATATACACGTGAGGACATTTACATACATGTGGGGACATTTATATACATGTGAGGACATTTATATACAGTGAGGACATATGTATATACATGTGAGGACATATGTATATACATGTAAGGACATTTATGTAGATGCGAGGACATTTATATACATGTGAGGACATATGTATATACATGTGAGGACATTTACATACATGTGGGGACATTTATATACATGTGAGGACATTTATATACAGTGAGGACATATGTATATACATGTGAGGACATATGTATATATATGTAAGGACATTTATGTAGATGTGAGGACATTTATATACATGTGAGGACATATGTATATACATGTGAGGACATTTACATACATGTGGGGACATTTATATACATGTGAGGACATATGTATATACACGTGAGGACATTTATATACAGTGAGGACATTTATATACAGTGAGGACATTTATACACATGTGAGGACATATGTATATACATGTGAGGACATATGTATATACATGTGAGGACATTTATATACATGTGAGGACATATGTATATACATGTGAGGACATTTATGTACATGTGAGGACAGTTATATACATGTGAGGACATTTATATACATTGAGGACATTATGTACATGTGAGGACATTTATATACAGTGGGGACATTTATATACATGGAAAGGACATTTATATACAGTGAGGACATTTATGTACATGTGAGGACATTTATATACATGTGAGGACATGTATATACATGTGAGGACATTTATATACATGTAAAGGACATTTATATACATTGAGGACATTTATGTACATGTGAGGACATTTATATACAGTGAGTACATTTACATATATGTCAAGACATTTATATACATGTGAGGACATTTATATACAGTGAGGACATTTATATACACGTGGGGACATTTATATACATGTGAGGACATCTCAGCAAGGACATCTCACGACAAATGTTGCTCTTACTGTCGGTAAATAGAAGTTTAAATATTTCTGTGTCACTGAAAAGTCCTGATGGGATCAGATCTGTGAACCTGCTGGCCAATCAGAGAGCTGCTTCTTTTCTTTTAAAATATCTGTGATTACATGAAGACAATCAGACTTCCTGCTGTCCTCTCCGTCTGTCTCAGACTGTGAAGTTTTTGGAGAAACAGGAGACGCTGCTAGGTAACAGCCTCCCACCTCACAGGCCTGCGCCACTAAGGACACTGGGAAAGTTTTCCCATCAACTCCACACAGTCGTTCATTCACGCTGTGGGCACCGAGAGGGTTCCTCATTCACGAGGAACTGTGACGCTGGAGGAGGCCCAGAAAGACACACCAACACACACACATCAACACACACCAACACACACACCAAACACACCCTCATTCACATCATCAGCTGTTACATAACCAAAGAAGAGAAACAGATGCAGTCGTCAGTCTTGGTGGTGAACTAACAAGTTGATTCTCGTTTTTATTTCTTTCTGGGATTTTTGTCATTTTAAAACACACACACAGTTTGATGATTTCAGTCAGCTGAAGGAGAAACTTTGTGTGATGATGTAATTAGAGCAGACCGCCCTCTGTTGGAGGAAACACACATTACAACACACAAACACACATTACAACACACAAATACACTAAACACACAAACGGTCTGTTCTGACTGTATTCACACACATACAGCAGCCATTCACACTTAGTAAAAAAGTTTGTAAAATGTTTATTTATATATACATATATAATGAGTATATACTGTATGTTGTGTGTATATTTATACTGTGTGTTGTGTGTATATTTATATATGTATATATAATATATATACTGTGTGTGTGTATGTGTGTGTGTGTGTGTGTATATATATATATTGGTCTTCATATGGAGTGTGTGCATGCATGAGCATATTGGTGAGAGCAGCTTTGTGGGTGGCAAATGTCATGTGAGAGTAGAGGGAAATTAAGTCTGACCAGAATTATAGTGTATTGCTTAATCTAGAAGTGCTGCTGACACAACCCTCTCATTACTTTGACTAAATGAATCTCAGGGCAGAGGCCTGAATAAAGAAATTGGGGTGTACTACTCTGCTAAACCTCTGCACAGTGCCATCACCATGTCACCACTATAAAATTGTTAGTGGTTACATGTTGGTCGACTTGCAATACTCCAAAAACACAAGAGTGAAACGGCACAGAAACAACACAGGAGTGTGTGCGGGGAGATTCTTTGTTGTAAATCAAAGAAAACCAGTTCAACAATGAGTAATGGCTCCCTCAATGACTAGTAGGCGTCAGGAACTCCTGTTAAAACAATCTGCAAACGCAGTGAACAACCAGAGCCAGAGAGAAGACCTATCCAACATGTGCTGCTAAAAAGTATCTACACACTCAAATGTATTTAAAGAGCTTGATTCAACACATTGTTGCAAACTTAGCCAGACAGAAACATGAGAGAGCTGTGAATGTGCATACCTACTGACCAATCACTGACCCCCAGTGATGAATGACCAATCACTGACCCCAGTGATGAATGACCAATCACTGGTCCCCAGTGTTTGTCAGGGGGAACCATTTCTTTTTTACTGTTCTAAAAAATTCAACTTGACTATTCAGGTTTCAGTTCCACAGTCTACACAACAACCTATCAAAGTTTTTGGTTTGTTTTTTGAAGTCGGAGGTTCATTTAGAGGCATATTGATGAGAAGCTTAAATAATATAAGATAGTGGTGAAGCTAATTGGAGTCAGTTCACTTATGGTTTGACTTATTAAAAAAATTCTATGCATGCTTATTTTGTGACATCATAGATGACTACCACAGACAAATTAGTGTCACGTAATCTAGAAACGTTCAAGTTTCAGCTGCATTCCACTGAAAATAAAAGTGGTCAGTTGTGGTACCCAACATTAAAAACCCTGTAGCCCAACAGAGGCCTCTGTAAAACTGCTGATGGGATGTGAAGCTGCAAACAAGTTCATTTTTTGTTACTTTTCAGAAACCTTGCTGTGGTGGAAGTAAATCCATGAAATTCTTTTACATGTGTTTCAACTTTGGTGAACTGTGACAAGCAAACTTGCATTTTTGAGCATTCGCAAACAAAGAGGTCCAAGACAGAGTTTGTGACAGCTGTGTGGCACCAACCACTTTAATATATCCCTGTTGAATAATACATTGTGTTTATGGTGTTGACCTCTTGTCTGGTTAGCAACCAAGAGAACTAGCTTAAAGAGATATGGTTTGCCACTTGGCATTGTGAGCAGTTGTTGTGTTGCATGCTCCCAGTAAAAATCTCTTTCATAATGGACTTTGTTATGCCCACTTTGTGGTGTGACCAGGCTTCAAAACTAGTCCAACCCATAGACTAACTAATTAAAAAAAGAGCATAGTATCTGTGACATCACCCACAGGTTTCTGAAGTGCCAGTGTGAAGCTTTAAGTGTGGAGGCTCTGGCTGTTGCCATCTTGGCAGTCCTGACCACTAGTCCTGGCTAAACCAAAAACTGACAAAGGGGTAAAGCATGGCTTACTCAAACAAAGTCTGATTACTGAAACCAGCTGCCCGTGATGGCACCTCGGCCTTCAAGAGAATCTAGTGATTTTAAGTTCGTTGTTAATCGTACACTGCCATCTAGTGGCGTATGTTTGGAAGCAGGAAGTGCGTCTGGCGGGAGGTGAAAGTGCCGCAGAGTATGAAAACATGTCGCCACTTGGTCGAGTCCGTCTACTTCCTCAGCTTTTGCGCTTGTCAAAGGCATAGTCTGTAAGTTAATCATATGCTCAATTAGGAATGTTTACTGTGCTTTCATTTTGCGTTTCGTGTTATTGAAGGCGGTACGCCATTCACTCAGTTAAGCTAATGTTATCATTTAGCATTGTGGTAGCTATTCAAAATACTGTGTATTGCTATCGTTAAGACTTCAGGTTGGCTATTCTACACACAGAATAAGTGTGAATGTTTGTTTTACATGGAAACTAAATGTTGTGTATTGTGTTCTTTTCTCACGTTTTACAAAGTAAAATGGTTCAGTAAACTGAAGAACGCCTCACGAGTGGTTACTGAGCCATATGTTTAACTCGCTGCTAGGCTAAAGCTCTTAGCCGAGGGCAGAAGATATTATTCTATTTCTGTGATATTCTATTAATGTAGATCCAGTTAAATCTGGTGCACTGGATGCACACATCTTTAATGGTTGACATTTAATCAAGAATCGTTTTCAGGAAAATATTCTGATGACTCATAGTACATTATAGGTTTCTGTGATTTTTTTTTATACTACATAATGAGTGTGTATGAATGTGATTTCACAATAACTTATTGATTACTGTAGTTTGGCTCATTATATATTTATTCCAATATGTTTCTCAGATAGTAGAAACATTCATTAACATAGTAATTTAACTGACACCAACTAAATAAAACTCTACTATTGTAAAGGCGAATTCGCCCCCTGTTGCACAAGAAGAAGAAATTGCATGAATTACAGACCATCGAGTGGAATCCACTCTTCTGTTTCATCCTATTAAACACATGTTGGCATTTTAAAACAAGGCAAGCAGGAATTGGGAATATTTTGGAAAAACAGATGAGAGAAGGTGGACTTTAATGTCAAAAAAAACATTGTCCCTCCTACT
>NC_040016.1:25808109-25824652 GCF_000972845.2 Larimichthys crocea | reverse complement strand
CCTATGCAGCGAGTTAAACATATGGCTTCAGTAACCACTCGTGAGGCGTTCTTCAGTTTACTGAACCATTTTACTTTGTAAAACTGTGAGAAAAGAATCACAATACACAACATTTAGTTTCCATGTAAAAACATACATTCACACTTATTTCTGTGTGTAGAATAGCCAACCTGAAGTCTTAACGATAGCAATACACAGTATTTTGAATAGCTACCACAATGCTAAATGATAACATTAGCTATACTGAGTGAATGGCGTACCGCCTTCAATAACACGAAACGCAAAATGAAAGCACTAGTAAACATTCCTAATTGAGCATATTTGATTTAACTTACAGACTATGCCTTTGACAAGCGCAAAAGCTGAGGAAGTAGACGGACTCGACCAAGTGGCGACATGTTTTCATACTCTGCTGCACTTTCACCTCCCGCCAGACGCACTTCCTGCTTCCAACATACGCCACTAGATGGCAGTGTACGATTAACAACGAACTTAAAATCACTAGATTCTCTTGAAGGCACAGTAACCAGATTAGCTGTAAACTGAAAGCTTGAATCTGTAAGAAAATGAACCTCCAGAAAAGGAGTAAAATAATAACACAAAACTGAGGGACAGAATACTCCCCGTCTGACATCAGCAGTATGTCACACTAACCCACACCCACTGTTTTCAAAGGATATGAGGAGTCTTTCAGGTGTGGTTCCTCGGAACCAGCAGGATGACTTCACTGATAGGTCTCATGTACACTCTCTGTTCGCCGTTGCGAGTTACCTGGACCTGGATCTTCCTTACCCTTTCATCCTGGCTAGGAAAGGTCTTTGCAACAACAGCAAGAGGCCAGTTGTTCCTGTGCTCTTGCCCATCTTTTAGCAGGACGACATCTCCCACTTGTAGGTTGGGTTTTGTAGGTTGTTCTCCATTTGCGACGAGGTTGTAGTCCACTGAGGAATTCCCTCTTCCATCGTCCCCAGAAGACATTAGCCAAATACTGTACTCGTCTCTATTGTGCTCTGAACAGGTCGCGGTCATCAAAGTGGCATGGGATGACTGGGGGCGTGGCTGCTTTTTGTGTGAGCAGCATGGCAGGAGTAAGAATCTCAGGATGCTCCGGGTCAGTGGAAACTGCTGTAAGTGGCCTTGCATTAACAAAAGCAGTCACTTCCGACATAAATGTCACCAGCACTTCGTGCGTGAGCTTGGCCTTTCCATGCTGCAGCAGCATTGCATCTAGAATCCGCCGACTGACGCCGATCATGCGCTCCCATGATCCAGCCATGTGGGAGGCATGTGGGGGATTAAAATGCCACTCACAGCCACTGTTTCCAAGGTAGGTGTTGATTTTGTCGTTGTGACAGCCCCTTTTGTCAATGTGAAGTTCTCTGCAAGCACTCACAAAATTTGTGCCACAGTCTGATCTGAGCAGCTTGGCAGCGCCTCTGATGGCGAAGAAACGTCGCAGTGCATTAATGAATGACGAAGTGTCCATTGACTCTATTACTTCAATGTGGATGGCACGAGTACTCATGCAGGTGAAGATTACCGCCCATCTCTTCGCTTCTGCCTGACCTGCACGTGTTTTCCTGACTGTGACGGGCCAAGGGCCAAAAACATCTAGGCCGACACATGTAAAAGGAGGGTCTGTGCACATTCTGTCTTCTGGCAGGTCTGACATGATCTGTTTTTCTTGTTTGCCTCTCAATCTGCGACATGTAACACAGTTAAAGATGACACTGCCGACGGCTCTTTTCCCACCCACTATCCAGAAACCCGCAGCTCTGATAGCACCTTCAGTAAAGTGTCTGCCCTGGTGGCGTACTTGTGAATGAAAGTGTCTGATTACGAGCTGAGTGACATGGTGTTTGCTGGGGAGGAGTATGGGGTGTGTTTCGTCTGCTGTGAGTGGACCCTTTGTCAGCCGACCTCCAACTCGGAGGACCCTGCTAGTGTCCATGACAGGATTCAGTTTGCTAAGTGGGCTTTGCTTGGGGACAGACTCACCACGTTCCACGTGCCTGATGTCATCTGCATACACCTCACTTTGCACTGCACGAATGATGATGGCTTTGGCCTGCTGGAGCTGTTCTTCAGTGGTGTTCTTGTCACACTTATGCCATCCATGGCATCTGCTCTCAGCGGCAGCCTTGAAACATGTGACGATGTGGAGCAGCCTGGTGATGGTCTTTAACAGACGACTCCAGCTGGAGAATCTTTCAAATCTTGCAGCTCCGAGCGTGCCTTTTGAAAGAGAGGTAGCACAGGAAACAACCTCTGGACGCAATTCAGTGTCGTGTTCGGGGTTAATGAGGTCAAAGGGCACTTCCTGTGTTTGACCTTGGCTTGAATCAGTAAGGAAGGGAGGCCCACTGAGCCATGTAGAGTGAGAAAGATGCTCAGCAGGCAGTCCACGTGTGGCGTGGTCAGCTGGGTTTAAATGTGTGGGCACATAATGACATTGGTGAGCCTGAGTGGAGCGTCTGATGCGTTCTACACGATTATGTACGTACACATAAAAGCGTCTCTTGTCATTAAAAATGTAGCCCAGTACTACTTTAGAATCTGTGTAGAAGTATACTTCATCAAATGTAGAGTCAAGCTCTTCTTGGACCATGTCTGCTACTTCGACAGCCAGCACTGCGGCACACAGCTCTAACCTGGGAATAGTGATGTCTGGTTTTGGAGCTAGCCTGGCTTTGCCGAGGATAAAGCCCCCGTCGCTGTGTCCATCAGCAGTGGTGAGTTTCAGGTAGGCGACAGCCCCAACCGCTTTTGTGGATGCGTCACAAAACACATGCATTTCCTTTCTCTGTGCTTTGGACAGTGAGATGGATGTGTACATACGGGAGCTCTTGAGCTGTCCCAGGTGCTTTAGAGAGTCTTTCCATTTCTGCCACTTGTCCTGCTGCTCCTTAGGCAGTGGAGTGTCCCATTCACTGATGTCTTTAGAGATCTCTCTCAAGATGTAGCGTCCTTCAATGCTGACTGGCACAGCGAACCCAAGCGGGTCGTACAAACTGTTAATGACTGATAACACGCCACGCTTGGTGAAGGGCTTGTCATTGCGCTCCACTCGAAATGAGAACTGATCTGTGGACAAGTCCCAGCCCAGTCCGAGGCTGTGTTGCAAGGGCGGTGCATGCTGTCCGAGCTCAAGTCCCTGCAGTCCTGTGGCGAGATCCTCACCCGGGAAGGCACTGGTGACTACAGGACTGTTGGACGATATCTTGTGGAGGCGGATGTTGGATTGAGCCAGCATTTTTTGTGCTCTGATGAGGATGTCGATTGCCTCGTCCTCAGAGGCGAATGACTTTAGCCCGTCATCTACGTAAAAATGGTGCTCAATGAATTTCCTCACATCACTGCCGTACTCACTCTCTCCCTCCACAGCGGTCCTCTTGAGTCCATAAATGGCGACTGAGGGAGATGGGCAGTTTCCAAACACGTGCACTGTCATTCGAAACTCTTCCACTTCTTCATCAAGGTCGTGGTCTCGGAACCAGAGAAAGCGCAGGTAATCACGATGGTCCTCACTGACCATAAAGTTGTGAAACATCTGCTCCACATCAGCCATCACAGCGTATGGTTCACCTCTGAAACGGAGAAGCACGCCTACAAGGCTGTTATTAAGATCTGGTCCTTTAAGCAGCACTTGATTAAGAGACGCATTTCCACACTGAGCACTTGAATCAAACACGATTCTGATTTTACCTGGCTTTTGTGGGTGATAAATGCCAAAGCTTGGGAGATACCAACATTCTTGGTGGGGTTTAAGAGGAGGGGCCTTTTCTGCGTGTCCTTTGCTGAATGTCCTTTTCATAAACTCCACGAAATGCTCTTTCATTTCCGGCTTTCTCTTTAGTGTCTTGCGTAGAGACATGAGGCGGGTGAGTGCCTGCTCTCTATTGTTAGGCAAGCGGAGTCGGGGATGACGAAAAGGGAGGGGAGCCACCCAGTTGTTTGCCTCATCTTTGACAAACCCATGGTGCATGACATTCAGGAACGACTCTTCTTCTGCAGAGAGTGCTAGTTTGTCGTCATCTGCTGTTTGTTCAAAGATGTGTTTGCTCAGCTCATCTTTGGGTTGCATGCTCCCAAAAAGGGGATTGTCTTCTGTGAACTTTACCTTTGTGTAGATTCTGTTTTCACAGGGAGAGAGGAAACTGGGGCGGCCGTTATCAAGTATGTTTGTCTTGTAGGAGTTCACTGTGGGTCTGTGGGCTCCTGAGAGGCAGACATCTCCAATAATTACCCACCCGAGATCGAGCTGTTGAGCGTAAGGAGCTTCGTTTGGGCCGTTTATCTGTCGGCGGACCTTGTGAGCCTGGATCACATCTCTGCCCAGCAGGAGAAGAATGTCAGCTGATGGATCAAGTGGCGGTATTTGTGTGGCTACGTGAGAGAGGTGGGGATGTGCGGCTGCAGCTTCAAGTGTGGGTATCTCACTTCTGTTGTTTGGGATCTGGTTGCATTCGGTGAGTATGGGTAGTGTTATTGACACTTTTCTGTTTATGCCCTCGATGGCAAAGCCATGAGCTCTGCGCCCTTGTGTGTTCACTGTTCCTGAGCATGTTTTAATTGTGTACGGGAGGGCCTCACCATGCAGGTTAAATATGTCAAAAAAGGAGGACCGAGCTAATGACACATTACTCTGATCATCTAAGATTGCGTACATTTTCCTTTTCTCACTTGGGGCTGAGCAGGGGTACACATTCACCAGGCAAATTTTAGAACATGACTTTCCCTGTAGTCCTTGTCCACATACCTCAGTGCAGCTAGATGTGGTCACTGTGCGGCTTGGGGTACCTGGCTCCCCGCCATGGGCCAATGGTAGGGTGTCAGGGCCTGTGTCTGTCCATGGGGGTGGCCCAGCGTGCATGGCGGAAGTGTGTGAATCACTGTTGCACTCCACGCAGCGAATAACAGCTTTACAGTTTTTAGCCCTGTGTTCTGTTGATGAGAGACACCTGTAGCAGATTGACAGCTCCTTAAGCAGACCTCTTCTCTCATCCAATGTCTTCATTCTGAATCCTCTACATTTGGCAAGAGAATGTGGTTTCTGGTGTACTGGACACTGTTTATTGGGGTCGAGAGGGGGAGCCTTTGGTTCATTGTTGGCCGCACCGACCTGTGTTTTGTTCGTTGTGATGGGAACTTTGAACCGTGCTTGTCTCGCTAGTGTCCTTTCTGCTTTCGCGTACGCAGGGCCGTAGTTTTGCAGAATGAAGCTGGGGTCTGTTCTCATTTCAGCATGGTTGTTGACGAACTGGACGAAATAGGAGAAAGGTGGGTAGTAAGCTTTGTGATCTTTTTTATATCTTGACCCTTCTTTGACCCACGCCTCCTGCAGGCCACCAGGGAGCTTTTCCACAATTGGGTTTATTCCTCTTGAAGTGTCGAGAAAGCTGAGGCCTGGTAGATACCCTTCACCTTTCGCCCCCTCAAGCTCTTGGAGGAGGTCTGCCAGCTCTTGCAGGAGGTGACTGTCTTTATGGCCCACTTTGGGAAAACTTTCCAAGCGACCGAACAGCGAAGCCTCAATGGCTTCTGGTGAGCCATAATTTCTGTCGAGCCTTTGCCACAAACGTTCAAGACCTGCTTCGGGGTTGCTAACGTGGACTGCTCTAATCCTCAGAGCATGCTGGAGAGACTCACCGCTCAGCCATTTGGTAAGTAGATCAAGCTCTTCGCAGCATTTCAAGTTCAAATCTCTAATGGCGTTGTGAAACATAGATTTCCATGCTACATAGGTCTCTGGCCTGTTATCGAACACTGTGAGACCTGCTGTCAGGAGGTCACGACGTGAGAGGAGCACAGCGAGGTCTGATACATCAGTTTGTTGGCGCAAAGATGGAGATGGGACATTACATGCTCCAGTGTAGCTGGGGGAATGGAATGGCAGTGGCTTTGGTTGTCTGATAGGTTGATAGCTGGGGGTGTACTCACATGCATGTGTCATAGCTGTTGGTCCGCTTGGCTCGACCTTGATGGTGTTGTTTATGTCCCACCTTTGTTCTTTATCAGGCTTTGTCTCATCTTCCATATCAGCATTATTATGGAAGTGAGTGCTTACATATTCTTGAGTGCGCCTGGCAGCCATGACTATTGTCGCAGGAACCTCTGGTGGCTCTTCCGACCCTGTTTGGTCCAAAACTGCAGCCTCGAGGACCCTTGCTGCTGCGAGCGCTGCTTTAGCCTCTCCCTCTTGCTTCAGGGCATTCATAGTAGCTACCAGCCGTGCTCTTTCGACTTCCATGTCTATTTGGCGCTTGGCGTACTCTGCTCTGGTGCTGGCGGCTTCAGCGTCGGCTCGTGCTTTTGCTGCAGCAAGGCTGGCTGATGACTGGCATGATGAAGCTGAGCTGCACTTTGATCTGACTTCTAGCTGGGAGAGCGGTGGGGTGTCTCCGTGCTTAGACATGTCTGCTTTCCCTGGCGTGGAGAGTCTCAGGACCACGACGATGCACTTGATGTGTAGATAGTCTTTTTACTCTTCTGCCCTCGGCTAAGAGCTTTAGCCTATGCAGCGAGTTAAACATATGGCTTCAGTAACCACTCGTGAGGCGTTCTTCAGTTTACTGAACCATTTTACTTTGTAAAACTGTGAGAAAAGAATCACAATACACAACATTTAGTTTCCATGTAAAAACATACATTCACACTTATTTCTGTGTGTAGAATAGCCAACCTGAAGTCTTAACGATAGCAATACACAGTATTTTGAATAGCTACCACAATGCTAAATGATAACATTAGCTATACTGAGTGAATGGCGTACCGCCTTCAATAACACGAAACGCAAAATGAAAGCACTAGTAAACATTCCTAATTGAGCATATTTGATTTAACTTACAGACTATGCCTTTGACAAGCGCAAAAGCTGAGGAAGTAGACGGACTCGACCAAGTGGCGACATGTTTTCATACTCTGCTGCACTTTCACCTCCCGCCAGACGCACTTCCTGCTTCCAACATACGCCACTAGATGGCAGTGTACGATTAACAACGAACTTAAAATCACTAGATTCTCTTGAAGGCACAGTAACCAGATTAGCTGTAAACTGAAAGCTTGAATCTGTAAGAAAATGAACCTCCAGAAAAGGAGTAAAATAATAACACAAAACTGAGGGACAGAATACTCCCCGTCTGACATCAGCAGTATGTCACACTAACCCACACCCACTGTTTTCAAAGGATATGAAGAGTCTTTCAGGCGTGGTTCCTTGGAACCAGCAGGATGACTTCACTGATAGGTCTCAAGTACAGTCTCTGTTCACCGTTGCGAGTTATCTGTACCTGGATCTTCCTTACCCTTTCATCCTGGCTAGGAAAGGTCTTTGCAACAACAGCAAGAGGCCAGTCATTCCTGTGCTCTTGTCCATCTCTTAGCAGGACAACATCTCCCACTTGTAGGTTTGGTTTAGGTGTTCTCCATTTGCGACGAGGTTGTAGTCCACTGAGGAATTCCCTCTTCCATCGTCCCCAGAAGACATTAGCCAGATACTGTACACGTCTCCATTGTGCTCTGAACAGGTCGCGGTCATCAAAGCGGCCTGGGATGACTGGGGGCGTGGCTGCTTTCTGTGTGAGCAGCATGGCAGGAGTAAGAATCTCAGGATGCTCCGGGTCAGTGGAAACTGCTGTAAGCGGCCTTGCATTAACAATAGCAGTCACTTCCGACATGAACGTCACCAGCACTTCATGTGTGAGCTTGGCCTTTCCGTGCTGCAGCAGCATTGCATCTAGAATCCGCCGACTGACGCCGATCATGCGCTCCCATGCTCCAGCCATGTGGGAGGCGTGTGGGGGATTAAAATGCCACTCACAGCCACTGTTTCCAAGGTAGGTGTTGATTTTGTCGTTGTGACAGCCCCTTTTGTCAATGTGAAGTTCTCTGCAAGCACTCACAAAATTTGTGCCACAGTCTGATCTGAGCAGCTTGGCAGCGCCTCTGATGGCGAAGAAACGTCGCAGTGCATTAATGAATGACGAAGTGTCCATTGACTCTATTACTTCAATGTGGATGGCACGAGTACTCATGCAGGTGAAGATTACCGCCCAAAAGATGCTCAGCAGGCAGAACACGTGTGGCGTGGTCAGCTGGGTTTAAATGTGTGGGCACATAATGCCATTGGTGAGCCTGCATGGAGCGCCTGATGCGTTCTACACGATTATGTACATACACATAAAAGCGTCTCTTGTCATTGAAAATGTAGCCCAGTACTACTTTAGAATCTGTGTAGAAGTTTACTTCATCAAATGTAAAGTCAAGCTCTTCTTGGACCATGTCTGCTACTTCGACAGCCAGCACTGCGGCACACAGCTCTAACCTGGGAATAGTGATGTCTGGCTTTGGAGCTAGCCGGGCTTTGCCGAGGAGAAAGCCCCCGTCGCTGTGTCCATCAGCAGCGGTGAGTTTCAGGTAGGCGACAGCCCCAACCGCTTTTGTGGATGCGTCACAAAACACATGCATTTCCTTTCTTCGTGCTTTGGACAGTGAGATGGATGTATACATATGGGAGCTCTTAAGGCTGTCCCAGGTGCTTTAGAGAGTCTTTCCATTCCTGCCACTTGTCCTGCTGCTCCTTAGGCAGTGGAGTATCCAATTCACTGATGTCTTTGGAGATCTCTCTCAAGATGGAGCGTCCTTCAATGCTGACTGGCACAGCGAACCCAAGCAGGTCGTACAAACTGTTGATGACTGATAACACGCCACGCTTGTGAGGGCGTCCTTGATCTTCCCTTGAAATGAAAACTTGATCTTTGGACAAGTCCCAGCCCAGTTCCGAGCTGGTGTTTGCAAGGTGCGGTGCATGCTGTCCTGAGCTCAAGTCCCTGCAGACACTGTGGCGAGATCCTCACCCGGGAAGGCACTGGTGACTACAGGAGACTGTTGGACGTATCTTGGTGAGACGGATGTTGGCACTGAGCCAGTATTTTTTGTGCTATGATGAGGATGTCGATGCCTTGTCCTCAGAGGCGAATGACTTCTAGCCCGTCATCTACACTAAAAATGGTGCTCAATTGAATTTTCCTCACATCACTGCCATACTCACATCTGCTCCCTCACAGCGGTTCTCTTGAGTCCAGAAATGGCGACTGAGGGTAGATTGGACAGTTTTCCAAACACGTGCCTGTCCATTCAAAACTCTTCCACTTATCCATGCCAGCCGTCGTGATCTGGATCCGAGAAAAGCGCAGTAATCACGATGTTCCTCACTGACCATAAGTTGTGAAACATCTGCTCCACATCAGCCTCACAGCGTATGGTTCACCTCCTGAAAACAGGAGAGCACACCCTGGCTTTTGTGGGTGATAATGCAAACGCGTGGGAGATAGCCAACATTTTGGTGGGGTTTAAGAGGAGCCTTTTCGTTGTGTCCCTTTGCTGATCCTGTTTTCATAAAACTCCACGCAAATGCTCTTCCAGTTCTGGCTTTCTCTTAGTGTCTTGCGTAGAGACATGAGGCGGGTGGTGCCTGCCTCTCATTGTGTAGGCAGCTGAGTCTGGATGACGAACAAGGGAGGGGAGCACCAGTTGTTTGCTCATCTTAACAAAACCCATGGTGCATAACATTCAGGATGAACTTCTTGCTCTCTGCAGAGAGTGCAGGTTTTGTCGTCATCTGCTGTTTGTTTGAAGATGTGGTTTGCTGCAGCTCATCTTGGGTTTGCAATGCTTTTTCAAAAAGGGATGTCGTTCTGTGAACTTTACCTTTGTGTAATTCGTTTGTCACAGGGAGAGAGGAAATGGGGCAGCGTTATCACGTTAGTTTGTCTTGTAGAGTTCACTGTGGGTCGTTGGGCTCCTGAGAGCAAAATCCCAATTATTACCCACCCGAGATCAAGCTGTTGGGCGTGAAGGAGGGCTTCGTTTTGGGCCACTTTATCTGTCGGCGGACCATGTGGAGCCGGATCACATCTCTGCCCAGCAGGAGAAGGATGTCAGCTGATGGATCAAGTGCGGTATGTGGTGTGGCTATGTGAGAGAGGTGAGGATGTGAGGAGGGCCGGCTGAGCTTTCAGCGGTGGTATCTCACGTCTGTGTTTGGGATTGGTTGCATTCGTGCGTATGGGTAAGTGTTATTGACACTTTTCTCTGTTTATGCCCCTCGATGGCAAAGCCATGAGCTCTGCGCCTTGTGTGTTCACACTGTTTTCTGAGCATTTTTTCAGTTTGTACTGGGAGGGCCTCACCATGCAGGTGAACATGTCAAAAAGCGGGGACCGAGCTAATGGACCATTACTCTGACATCTAAGTATGCGTACGTTTTCATTTCTCATTGGGGCCTGAGCAGGGGTACACATTCAATAGGCAAATTTTTGGAAACCAGACTTGCCCTGTATCCTTGTCCACATACCTCAGTGCAGACGATGTGGTCACCTGTGGGGCTTTATGGTATCTGGCTCCCCGCCATGGGCCAATGGTAGGGTGTCAGGGCTTATCGTCCATGGGTGGTGGCCCAGCATCATGGCGGAAGTGTGGGTGCAATCACTGTTGCACTCCACGCAGCGAATAACACTTTACGTTTTTTAGCCTGTTTTTGTGAGAGAGGACACGTACAGATGTGACAGCCTCCTTAAGCAGGACCTCTGCCTCTCATCCAATGTCTCATTCTGAATCTCTACATTTGGAAGAGAATGTGGTTTCCTTGTGCTACTGAGCACCCCACCCAACCAACAACTGTTTATTGAGGGCGAGAGGGGGAGCCTTTGGTTCCTTGTTAGCTTGGCACTCAACCTGTGTTTTGTTTTCGTGTGATGGGACTTGCACAGTGTTTAGTCTCACTACGTGTCCTTTCTGTCGTTCATGTGTGAAGGTGCCGCGTGTTTGCAGAATTGAAGCTTGGGGTCGTTCTCATGTCATCAGCTGGGTTGTGGACAAACTGGAGAAATAGGAAAAGGTGGGTAGTGAGCTCTTGTGATCTTTTTATATATCTTGACCTCTCTTG
Source organism: Larimichthys crocea (assembly GCF_000972845.2). Taxonomy (NCBI): domain Eukaryota; kingdom Metazoa; phylum Chordata; class Actinopteri; family Sciaenidae; genus Larimichthys; species Larimichthys crocea. The sequence goes on along the minus strand of NC_040016.1, from coordinate 25,813,707 downwards.
ACCCACGCCTCCTGAGGCCATCCAGGGAGCTTTTCCACAATTGGGTGTTATTCCTCTTGGAGTGTGCGAGAAAGCTGAGGCCTGGACATACCCTTCATCTTTCGCACCTCGAGCTCTTGAAGGAGTCTGCAAGGCTCTTGCAGAGGTGACTGGTCCTAATGGCCAACTTTGGGAAAATCTTCCAAAGCGTCCGAACAGCAAAGCCTCGATGCCTTCTGGGGCGATAATGTCCTGTCGAGCCTTGCATAAACGTTCAGACCGTTCTTCCGGGGTTGCTAATGTGGACGTCTCAACTCCTCAGAGCATCGGGAGAGGACTCAACCGCTCAGCCATTGTGGTAAGTCAGATCACAGCTCTTCGCAGCATTCAAGTTCAAATCTCCAGTGGCGTTTCTGAAACATAGATTTCACATGCTACATAGGTCCCTGGCCTGTTTATCAAAACTGTGGTCCTGCTGTTTTCTCAGAGGGTCACAACGTGAGAGGCAGCACACGCAAGGTCTGATACACAGTTTGTTGGCGCAAAAGATGGAGATGGGACATTACCATGCTCCAATGTCAGCTGGGGGAATGGAATGGCGGTTGGCTTGGTGTTGTCTGATAGTTAGATGATCTGGGGTTGTACTCACCATGGCATGTGTTCATAGCTGTTGGGCCCGCTCGTGACTCGACCTGATGGTGTTGTTGGTGTCCCACTTTGTTCTTTAATCCGAGCTTTGTCTCATCTTCCTATTAGCAGCATATGCAAAGTGAGTGCTACATTTTGGTGCGGCTTGCAAGCCCATGTGCTAGCAGGAACCTCTGGTGGCTCTTCCAACTCTGGTTGGTCCAAAATGGCAGCTGCGAGGACCTTGCTGCTGCGAACGCTGCTGTTACACGGGACTCACAAGGAGGCGACCAGCGGAATGGCAGCGGAACGGTCCTTTGCCCGGCCATCAACTCACACCGGACAGCGGATCACAGCCGTGGAACGGCAAGCGGAGCGAGCCGGTCGTGATTCACACGAGATACGCGAGAAAGTCCTGGATACTCGAGACCACCGCGATAACTTGGTATAAAAAACAACAACAAAAAACAGCTGACTTTGCTTCTCTGACGTGGAGGAGATTATAAAACCAACATCTATGTGTCATAAATGATTGTGTGTTGTTTCCAATTTTCAACAATTAGTCCCTCTCATGCGTCATGTTTGAGACCCTTTGATCGTCATTTGCATCACCTGGGTGCCACCAGTCATGACGTATGTGAAGTTTTATAAGCCATACATGAACTTCGTATTGTGTTTTATTTGTGAAATGGAGCGGTAATTTCATTATGTTGATTCTATGTCGATTTCTGTCTGGTGCGCAGTGCTCTGATTTTGCAATTACGAGGTTTAAGCCGCGGCCTCGCGGAAAAAATAGAAACTCCTCGGAAGCTTGCGCCGTAGGCAGCGGAGAGCCGCTGTCTGGGCACGCTTCTGAGCCGCGCCTGACGCGCCTGTTGTGAGTGCTGCTCATTGACTAGCATGGCTGCTATTTGCTACGGGTGGACGCGGCGCAGCGTTCCACTTCCGTTCCGCTTCCGTCCGCGTCCGGTGGAGTTGGCCCTTTAGCCCTCTCACTCTTATGCTTCAGGGTGTTCATCGTAGCTACCCGCCGATCTTTTCCATTTTTCCAATCTCGATGCGGCTCTTTCGCTTCCATGTCTCATTTGGCGCTTGGCGTACTCTGCTCTGGTGCTGGGCGGCGCTTCACGCGTCGGCTCGTGCTTTTGCTGCAGCAAGGATGTGCTGATGACCCGGCATGAATGAAGCTTGAGTTGCACTTTGATCTGATCTACTTGGAATGCGTTGTTGGTGTCTGCCGTGGCTTATGACATTCTGCTTTCACTGGCGAGAGATGCTCAGGACCACGAAGATGCACTGAATGTGTAGATAATCTTTACTCTCTGCCGCAGCTAAGAAGCTTTAGCCTATGGCAGCGAGCTAAACATATTGCTTCAGTAACCACATCTTGAGGCGTTTTTTCAGGTTACTGAACCATTTATCCGTTGTAAAACTGTGAAAAAGATCACACAATACCCAACATTCGTTTCCATGTAACACACATACATTCAACTTATTTTCGTGTGTAGAATACAAACCTGAGGTCTACTTAGCAAATACATATCTTTTGACATAGCTACACACAAGTGCTAAATGACTAACATCAGCTATACGAGTGGAAGGGCGGGAACATATGTATATACATGTGAGGACTATGTATATACATGTTAAGGACATTTTCATGGTAGATGTGAGGACATTTATTACATGTGAGGGGACATATGTATATACATGTGAGGACATTTACATGACTGTGGGGACATTTTATACATGTTGAGGACATATGTATATACACTTGAGGACATTTATATACAGTGAGGACATTTAAACAGTGGACATTTTAGAACATGTGTTTGTGGCGGACCTATGTATACTACATGTGAGGACATATGTTATATTACATGTGATGGACATTGGGAATATTACATGTGTATATCATTGAGGACATATGTATCACATGTTCGAGGACATTTATGTCATGTGACATGCAGTTATATACAATGTCGAGGACATTTATATACATTGAGTACATTTGTATACATGTGGGGACATTTATATACAGTTGGGGGACATTTATATACATGTGAGACAGGACATTTATCATACAGTGTGAGACATTATATGTACATGTGGGACATTTATCTAACAGTGAGGACATTTTAGTCATATACCGTGAGGACATTTGACATTTATTACATGTGTGAGGACATTTATATACGCTGTGACGGACATTTATATACAGTGAGGACCTAATTCTTATGTATATACATGTGAGGACATTATGTATATACATGTGAGGACATTATGCTACATGTGAGGACAATTCTGATACATGTAAGAGGCATTTATATACATTGAAGGACATTGCATAGTTACATGTGAGGACCTTTATCTACCAGTGAGTACATTTATGTACATATAACAATTACAAGGACATTTCTATGTACATGTGAGGACATATGTTATACATGTGGGACATTTATGTGTTACATGTGAGGACCAGTGTATATACATGTGAGGGACATTATATACATTGAGGACATTATGTACATGTGGGACATTTTATACATTGGGACATTTTACATCTTATATACAGTGAGGACATTTATGTACATGTGAGGACATTTATATACATGTGGGACATTTATATACATGAGGACATTTATGTACATGTGGAGGCATTATATACATGTTGAGGACATTTATATACAGTGAGGACATTTAGTACATGTGAGGACATTATATAATGTTGAGGCATATATACAGTGAGGACATTTATGTAATCGTAGGACATTTATTATACATGTGAGGACCATTTATATTACATGTGAGGAATTTATATACACGTTGAGGACATTTATGTACATTGAGGACATTATATACCTGTGAGGACATTTATTACAGTGAGGACCTATCTGTACAATGTGAGGACATTTAATATTATCATGTGAGGGCATGATATACATGTGAGGGACATTTCTAGATCTGTAAAGGACTATATACATTGAGGACATTTATGTACATGGAGGACATTTAATATCGTGAGTACATTTCATAATTGTCAGACATTATTACATGTGAGGACTTTATTACAGTGAGACATTTATATTCACGTGGGGACATTTATACCTGTGATGACATTTTATACCGTGAGACATTTATACACGTGGGACATTTTATACATGTGAGGACATCTCAGCAAGGACATCTCACGACAATGTTGCTCTACTGTCGGAAACTAGAAGTTAATATTTCTGTGTCATGAAAAGTCCTGATGGGATCGATTGCTGAACCTGCGGCCATCAGAGAGCTGCCTCTTTTCTTTTAAAATATCTGTATACCTGACGACAATCAGACTTCTGCTTCCTCTCCGTGTCTCGACTTGAAGTTTTGAGAAACACAGGACGCTGCTAGGTAACAGCCTCCCACTCACAGGCTGCACACTACGGACCTGGGAAAGGTTTCCCATCAACCCACACAGTCGTTCATTCACGCTGTGGGCACCGAGGGGTTCCATTCACGAGGAACTGTGACGCTGGAGGAGGCCCAGAAAGACACACACCAACACACACACACACAACCACACACCAACACAACACACCAAACAACCCTCATTCCACATCATCAGCTGTTACATAACCAAAGAAGAGAAAACAGATGCAGTCGTCAGTCTGGTGGTGAACTACAAGTTGATTCTCGTTTTATTTCTTTCTGGGATTTTTGTCATTTAAAAACACCACCACAGTTTGATGATTTCAGTCAGCTGAAGGAGAAACTTTGTGTGATGATTGTATTAGGCAGACCGCCCTCTGTTGGAGGAAACACACATTACAACACACAAAACACACATACAACACACAATACATAAACCACAAACGGTCTTTCTGACTGTATTCACACACATACAGCAGCCTTCACACTTAGTAAAAAAGTTTGTAAATGTTTATTTATATATACATATATAATGAGTATAACTGTATGTTGTGTTTATATTTATACTGTGTGTTGTGTGTTAATTTATATATGTATATATAATATATATACTGTGTGTGTGATGTGTGTGTGTGTATATATATATATATATATATATATATATCTATAAGATATTATAATATGTATAATATATATATATATATTTAGGGCTGTCAATCGATTAAAAAAAAATTAACTAATTAATCGCAAAAAATCTGTAATTAATCACAATTAATCTATCAATAAAATGTATCAATAAATTAATGCATTTTTCTGAGACTGAAGCTTATAATGATAATTTATTTATGTAAAATAATCAATTAATGTAGAATAAACACAGAGAAGTATATTTAAATTCATTCATGTTATTGGCTTAGGTTGCACATATGCACCGTGCAAACAGAAAAAAGCCCGAATGAGGAAAATATACTGAGGTGCCACACTCCTGTAGTGTAGACTGGATGTTTTGCTTTGAGGTGATGTTAAAGTCGTGTTACTTCTGTGGAATTTAATTCGGCTTTGCAAACTTTGCAAATTGCCTTGTGTTTGTCCAACGAGCCGTCGGCAACTTTTTAAAATGAAATTTCCCCCTAAAAGTCCGTCCTTATCCATCTTTTCGCCATAGACTCTCCTTAGTTAGGTAGATCATAGACATATATACATAGACTCTCCTTTAGTTAGGATAGATCATGAACATATACACAGACTCTCCTTTAGTTAGGATGATCATAGACATATACATAGACTCTCCTTTAGTTAGGATAGATCTAGACATATATACATAGACTCTCCTTTAGTGGATAGATCATAGACCTATATACGACTCTCCTTAGTTAGGATAGATCTAGACATATATAACACAGACTCTCCTTTAGTAGGATGATCATAGACATATACACAGACTCTCCTTAGTTAGGATAGATCCATAGACATATACACATGACGCCTCATTGAGCAGGTTGGTCCGTTGCTGCGATACGTTACGTCCGCCATATTTGATGTGGCAGATCTGCCCGTTAAACTAAAACAAGCAGGGCCGGT
>NC_040016.1:25770891-25808099 GCF_000972845.2 Larimichthys crocea | reverse complement strand
ACTGGCGTACCGCTCTTCAATAACATAGAGCAGACGTGCTATGAGCGCTCGTAAAACATTCATCCTCTCACCCCCAGCCATATTTGCATCCCTTACCAACATATACCCCCCCCCCCCCCCCCCCCCCCCCCCCCCCCCCCCCCCCCCCCCCCCCCCCCCCCCCCCCCCCCCCCCCCCCCCCCCCCCCCCCCCCCCCCCCCCCCCCCCCCCCCCCCCCCCCCCCCCCCCCCCCCCCCCCCCCCCCCCCCCCCCCCCCCCCCCCCCCCCCCCCCCCCCCCCCACCTCCCCCCCCCCCCCCCCCCCCCCCCCCCCCCCCCTCCCCCCCCCCCCCCCCCCCCCCCCCCCCCCCCCCCCCCCCCCCCCCCCCCCCCCCCCCCCCACCCCCCCCCCCCCCCCCCCCCCTCCCTTTTTCTTTGTTCTCCCCCCCTTTTTTCTCCCCCCCTTTTTTTTTCCCCCACCTCCCCTGCCTTCCCCCTTTCCCCTTTCTCTTTCTTCCCTTTTCTGTCATCTTTCCTCCCTCTCTTCACTTCCCCCTCCTTCTTCTCTTCCCTTTCCCATTTTCTCTCCGCCTCGCACCCCTTTCTGGCCCCTCCCCCCCCCCCACACTCCCCCTCCACCCCCCCCCCTCCCCTTCCTTACCTCTCCCCTATCCTCTCTTCCCCCTTGCTTTTTTTCCCCCTTTTTAACTCACCCCCCCCCCCTTTCACACGCACACACCGAACCCGCCCTTGACGCACACGCGAACACCACTCCGCCCTGACGCAGACCCGGCTGAGACCAGCGTGCACCTCGCATTTGAACCCCCAGCGCCAGCCGCACCACCCCGATTTTGTTTTGTTTGTTGTTTTAACAGAGTCAATTTTATCCTCCGCCCAACGCATTTCTCTGCTTCCAACATACGCCACTATGAAAGTTGCTCCGATTACAACAACTCACAAGATCACTGAGATTCTGGCGAAGCACATAATACCCGATTAGCTGTAGACTAGAAAGCTTGAATCTTAGATAAGCTAGAAAAGGACGGGCCCTCCAGAAAATTGGAGTTAACATAATAACACAGGATGAGGAAGAATATCGCCGTCTTAATCAGCAGTATGTCCTACCTAACCCTATCACCCACTGTTTCACACAGGTATATGAGGACGTCTTCCTGGTGTTGGTTCCCCCTTCTCTTCCCCCCCCTCCCCCCCCCCCCCCCCCTTTCCCCCCCCCTCCCCCCCCCCCTCTCCATCGGACCCAGCAGGATGACTTACTGATAGGGTCTCATGTACACTCTCTGTTCGCCGTTGCGAGTTACCCGGGTTTAGTGTGGGCAATGTGGGCGACCGTGCCGTGCGCAGTCTTCCGTGAGGGCTTTAGTTAATGCCTCTTTACACCACCACAAACACACTAATATCTGAGGAAACAAAGCTCTACTTGCCACATCCAAAATGGCGGCCGCCACGGAAGTAAACAAAAACTGCGTTAATTGCGTTAATTTTTTTTTTTAACGCGTTAATCTTTTAAATTAATCGAAAAATTAACGCGTAATTTTGACAGCACTAACAACTTGTTGTGTGTATATTTTATACATATTGTTGTATGTATATTATACTGTGTTGTATGTATATTATACTGTGTGTTTGTGTGTATATTTATATTGTGTTGTTATGTATATTTATACGTGTGTGTGTATATTTATACGGTTTGTATTACTGTTGTTGTATATTTATACTGTGTGTGTGTATATTTACTGTGTTTGTTGTATATTTAATCCTGTGCTAGTCGTGTCTTTATATTTTTATAACTGTGTTGTGTGTATATTTTACTACTGTGTTGTGTTATCTTTATACGTGTGTGTTGTATTATACTGTTGTGTATTTTCCCAGAGGGGGAGTCAGTGTGGAGATGAAGCCGGAGCTGCAGAGAGTTCTGGATTCGAGGAAAAGAGATCAGCTGATCAAACAGAGGAAACAGGAGGAGGAAGCTCCACGAAGATTTCTCCTCTGGATGCTGAACTGATCAAGAGGACACAAGAAGCTGGGGAGGTCGGTAACATGTTGTTGGACACGTGGACGTGTTGACACAACAAGAGAAACAACAAGGGACAACATCAAGAAGACAAACAGAAAAGACACAAATAGACATCAATAGACAAACAACAGAGACAACAAGATGTTTGTTGATGTCTCTTGTTGTCTCTTGGTGTCTCTTGTTGTCTTTTGGTGTCTCTTGATGTCTCTTGTGCTCTATATCTCTTGTTGTTTCTGTTCTCTTATTGTCTCTTGTTGTCTATTGTCTCTTGTTGTGTTCTTGTTGTCTTTTGTGTTTTGTTATTGTCTCTTGTTGTCTTTTGCTTGAGTCTCCTGATGCATGCTCTGTGTCTCTGATGTCTTAGTCGTTATGTCTCTATCTTATGTCTCTGATGTCTCTATTGTCTTGTTATTGTCTCTTATGTCTCTTATGATGTCTTTATTGTCCTCTTGTGTCTCTTGATGCTCTTATGTCTGTATTGTCTCTTGATGTCTCTTATTGTCGTTCTTGTCTCTTGATGTCTCTTGATGTCTCTTATTGTCTCTTGTTGTCTCTTGATGTCTCTTATTGTCTGTTATTGTCTCTTGATGTCTCTTATTGTCTCTTATTGTCTCTTGATGTCTCTTATTGTCTGTTATTGTCTCTTGGTGTCTCTTATGTCTGTATTGTCTCTTGATGTCTCTTGATGTCTCTTATTGTCTCTGTTGTCTCTTGATGTCTCTTTGTCTGTATTGTCTCTGATGTCTCTGTTGTCTCTTATTGTCTCTTGTGTCTCTTGTTGTCTCTTGTTGTCTGTTATTGTCTCTTGTTGTCTCTTGTTGTCTCTTATTGTCTCTTGTTGTCTCTTGTTGTCTCTTATTGTCTCTTGTTGTCTCTTGTGTCTCTTGTTGTCTGTTATTGTCTCTTGTTGTCTCTTGTTGTCTCTTGTTGTCTCTTGTTGTCTCTTATTGTCTCTTGTTGTCTCTTGTTGTCTCTTGTTGTCTCTTGTTGTCTCTTTGTCTCTTGTGTCTCTGTTGTCTCTGATGTCTCTTATTGTCTTTATTGTCTCTTATTGCTCTTGTTGTCTCTTGTTGTCTCTTTATGTCCCGTTTTCTATTGTTGCAGTTGGAGAAGCCAGCAGGAGAAGCAACAGGGGAAAACCTGAAGCTCCAGAGTTTGTCAAAGTCAAGAAAAATCTGAGACGGACGTCGGTTTCAGAGTAAAGAGGAGAAGGAAGTCTAGAGACAGACTGCTGTCCTACAAGAGACAACCAACTAATAACTCATCCACACGTTGTCCACATGATTACACGACATGCTGGGACACGCTGGGAGTCTGAGGACTCTCCGAGGACACAGCTGTGAAGTTTCTCAGGAGACAGACTGTAAGGTTCAGTTCATGAAGTAAATAATGAGCATCAGTAATGATTGGATCTCTTATACAGCAATGTTTCTTATTAATGAGTTTTCATTTGTCTCCCAGACTTAGAGACAGCTTTTTAAAATTTTTAATCATGTTCAGTTCTGAAATAGAATTATAAGTTATAATTAGAAATATACAATAAAAATGTAATTACAAACAAACATAATTAGTGTGTGTATTGTAATTAGAAGATATTTTTCTTATGATTACAAAATGCTGAGTCATAATTATAAGATACAGGAGTATTGTGTCATGTCAATTCATACTTACAATATTCTAAAGTTATATATAACAAGTAGATAATTAAACATATATATATTATTTATATATAAATGATTGTTCAGCAGCATATTGCTGCCAAAAACATATTTTCACATCATTACAACAAACATGTCACGTTATAACAATGTAAATTTACATTATTATTAACGTGACGTGTTACACTGTTATATAATGTGACATGTTACATTTTATATAACGTGACATGTTACACTGTTATGTGACGTGACATGTTACATTGTTATAACGTGATGTTTTACACTGTTATATAACGTGTCATGTTACACTGTTATATAATGTGTCATGTTACACTGTTACATAACGTGATGTTTTACACTGTTATATAATGTGTCATGTTACACTGTTACATAACGTGATGTTTTACACTGTTATATAATGTGTCATGTTACACTGTTACATAACGTGATGTTTTATACTGTTATATAACGTGACGTGTTACACTGTTATGTAACGTGTCATGTCACATTGTTAATAACTTTACATCTTGTAAATTTGATTTTATTTTATATATATATATATATAATTATGACTTAGCTTTTCTTAATTACAAGATCAGTGTCTTTACATCCTATGTTGTATTTTGTATATTAAGTATTGAGAACATGCTTCTGTGTCACACTGTTAACTGACTGGATGAAATCTGAACTCGTGCCTAAATGTGTTAATGTGTTTCTGTGGACGAACGTTTGGTTTCACGGGTCGTTCTTCAGGATTTCAGTAACACGTAAATCGCTTTATTTTGTTCATATTCACGTAGTCATAAGGACACATAAACAATCTTACTGACACGTTTGGATTTCTTGTAATGAGATGTTAATTACATAAAATTACAATGTTCAGTGGTCATCATGAGCTGTTACATGAAAGATTCATTTGTGTGTGGATCGTGGTGGATCGTGGTGGGATCAACATGTGCAGAAATCAGAATTTGATCTTTTGTGTTGTTGTGAGAGTATTACGTACAAAGAGTGATCATTAGTTAAAGGGCATGGGGGACGTCACGGAGACTACGTCCAGGTTTTAGACAGTCTGCGGGGGACGTCGTCGGAGACTACGTCCAGGTTTTAGACAGTCTGCGGGGACGTTCCAGGAGACTACGTCCAGGTTTTAGACAGTCTGCGGGGACGTCACAGGACTACGTCCAGGTTTTGACAGTCTGCGGGGACGTCTCGGAGACTACGTCCAGGTTTTTAGACAGTCTGCGGGACGTCTCGGAGACTACGTCAGGTTTTAGACAGTCTGCGGGGACGTCCACGGAGACTACGTCCAGGTTTTAGACAGTCTGGGGGACGTCTCAGAGGACTACGTCCAGGTTTAGACAGTCTGCGGGGACGTCTCAGAGACTACGTCCAGGTTTAGACAGTCTGGGGGACGTCTCAGAGACTACGTCCAGGTTTTAGACAGTCGCGGGGACGTTCCTCAGTAGATAACGTCCAGGTTTTAGACAGTCTGTGGGGACGTCACAGAGACTACGTCCAGGTTTTAGACAGTCTGCGGGGACGTCTCAGAGACTACGTCCAGGTTTTAGACAGTCTGGGGGGACGTCTCAGAGACTACGTCCAGGTTTGTAGGGAGGTCTTTGTCAAACTCTTCTTCTGTGGTATTTCTGTATGTTCCACCGGATGTCGCTGCAGCTTCGTCAGACAGACTTACCGGAAGTACTTTTACTTTGTGTTCACGTCGTATTTAGAAAACTTCATGACGTCATTAACTCACCTGTTTTTGGTTTATTTCTTTTCTAACTCTTCTGTGGTCCGGTGACGTCACTCTGATGAAGTCTCAGGAAAATGTTGCAAAGTGAACCTCCACGTTTTATTTTGAAATATCAGAAAAGAACAGCTTGTTTTATTTTGGAAGTGTCCGGAAGCCGTGTGCTCCGCAGCTGTGCCTCCTCTCAGTCCGCTCCGGATCCTCGGAACCTCGCTCCGGATCCTCGGAACCTCGCACCGGATCCTCGGAACCTCGCACCGGGCTGCATTGTCTCACCGGACACTGAGGCGGACACCGCGGAGCCGCGGACCCGGTTCTGCTGTCTGACTGTGCGGACCGGCGTCGGTACTGACCGGAGACCGTCCATCTGCGCGGAGGAGCCGACGGTGACGGGGGTCGGTGTCGGACCCCGCCGGCCGCTTCCGGACACCGTAGACCGACACTCAGGTAAGCTGTCCCACCTGGACGCGGAGCTAACGGTAGCTACCACGTGAGCTCCGGTGTGAAGCGGTTCGGACGGGTTTCTGCGGAGTTCAGCCCGGAGGAGCCGAACCGTTCACCGGAGAGAAGGTCACACCAAACTGCGTTCAAACATCTGACGATCAGAACGATCCCGCCTTTTTGGGGTCACTGGGTTCCGGTTCGAACCCGGCTCCGGACTCTGACTGAACGTCCACGGTGTCCGGGTGGATTCGGCGCAGGTAAAGCCACCGTGAACTGGATCAAAGGTCCCGGTCAGCCGGTTTGGAGTGCCGGAGCCTGCTCGACACCGCCCTCCGCCCCGGGTGCGACCCGAGCTCCCCCGGTGTGTTTACTAACTCATCCCGGGCCGGTGTCCGGTGTCCGGCTGTGAGCTCACAGAGCCCGGGCTGCAGCTGCGGACGTGCCCGGTGTGGACGCTGTGTGTCCGGTGGTCACGTTAAATCACCGGATATGTGAACGGAGTCCGGCCGGGCCGGTGCGGACCGTGCAGCTGCTGCAGCTGTCACAGATGTTTGGGCACGGTTCCATTTTGAATCCTCCCGTTTACCTCACACTCAATGACGTCTGACAGCTGCTCTCTGAGCATGCGCACTGCGTGAAAAGCAGCGCAGGCTCACGAGCTAACGTGCCCCACGTTGTCTGTGACGTCACATGCACCTGTCTGACACAGGTGGATCTGTGTGTTGGGTTCAGAGAACACATGCTCAGTGGCGTCACTACAGGGGGCGTGGTGGTAAGATCGGCTCAGACTTTATTGATCCCAGGGTGGGCAAGTCACCTGAGCAGCAGGTGCACACCTGGTGGATCAGAGTCAATAAACACATGTTTACCTGCCGAGTATGGACAAAACACGTGATCACATGATCCATATTGGACAGTTTGACACCTGACACCAACATGACCTGTTCACACCTGCCTCAGCTGTTCACACCTGCCTCAGCTGTTCACACCTGCCTCAGCTGTTCTCACCTGCCTCCGCTGTTCTCACCTGCCTCAGCTGTTCACACCTGCCTCAGCTGTTCACACCTGCCTCACCTGCCTCAGCTGTTCTCACCTGCCTCAGCTGTTCTCACCTGCCTCAGCTGTTCTCACCTGCCTCAGCTGTTAGCCGAGTTCAGAAACTGAGTGTTCCTTTCTGACGTATTCCAGGAGTTCCAGCTGCTCCTCCCTCACTTTTGGTCGCACAAACACAAAACAGGTATCAAAACGACCGGCTCGGTCAGGAATGCTGTGCTGTGACTTTTCTAAGAGTTTCACCAAACGGTTTTGCCCAAAATCACCAAAAACCACGCCAAAGTTTACAATGGGTGTGTATTGGTAGAATGTTCCAGAGCTAGAGTGGAGAGGGAGAGAAACATTTTTCAGAAAATACATTTGCAAACGGCTCTCGTGGCCACAAATGTCACTCTACAGAAATAATTTCTACATAGAAACGTAGGAAAATTCGTGGGCTACGCAGTGATATCACTGCTGAAGCTGTCAGACTTATAGTTTTGGCGGGAGACGCACTGATGCGCCAGGATCACCCACCGACAGCCCCATCTACTCCCATGTAAACTGGAGAGGAGAAATTCCCCAAAGGAGCACGGGGCACCTGTTCTTTCTCTCTCTCCCCAGGTCACATTTTTTAACTTCACACACTGAAATTCAGCATTCACATGGTCGACAAGATGAGGATGCTCACGGTCATTTGGGCTTTTTGATACCACCTACTGTTTGGCATTAGTGTCCACTAGTTGGAGGGGCTTCATTTAGAGATTTTCTGTGTCTCTCAGCAGTCACTCACACACAGACAGAGCACAGCTGCAGTTAATTGCTCTGACCTGCAGCTGACCCTGGTTGCTCGGCAACCTCCAGCTGCCTTTGACTAACTTTGTTGAGTCTCTGTGCTGCTGCAGAGTCAGTAATAATGTCTGTCAGACACAGTCTACATTTATTTACACAGTTCAGAGTTAAAAATAAGTTGATTAAAACCAGTGAGGTCATCGAAGCTTCACACACACAAACATACAGATAAATATGAAAGAGCCAATAAATGACTGATAAGACCAGATCAGACCAGAGTGTTAGCAGCTGGATCTCAGAGGTCATTTAAAGAAGCAGGTGAGGCGTAAAGCCGTCCTGCTGGACACATAGAAATTTCACATTGTCTCTGAGAACAGTCTGGACCTTCAGGTTTCAGAACCAGTGCTGTATGAACACAGGATGGGTGGTCACAGTAAGAGAACTGAACCACACATGTCAGACACACACACACACACACACACACACACACACACACACACAGCTGTGTCAGCTCTTTGTTGTCTCTCTGGTTGAAACCCGTTCACTGTGCGGGGGAGGGGTGGGGGTGACAGCGCTCTGTCCCCTGTTCTCCACCCTCCCCCGTCCACCCTCATCATCTATCCCTCCCCCACATGCAGACATACAGATCAGAACCGTCTGCGTCATTAGACGGTTCTTCCTGACCCTGATGCCCCCCCTGATCCGGTCTCATCTGGTCCTGACATCCTGCTGATTGTGTTGGGTTTCCTTCCTCCCTGTGCACTCGGCTGCAGGTTTGTAGGTCAAATCCTGAGCAGGCGTTCTGGGCTGGGTCGAAACATCAAACATCAGACTGCTTGCTCCTGTGGTTAGAGTCTGGGTTTAAAGTTCTGATGATCATGTGACCATCAGAACGTTCTGACTTCACCCAGCGGGTCTGTAACAACACTAACTCTGTCCTCTCTGTCCTCAGCAGGTCCATGTGTCCTCATTGCTTGCTGTAGTCGGGTCGAGCTCTTCCCTCCATCATGTCGGCGGCTCAGACCCAGAAGGAGAGTGGCGAGCCGGGCTGGAGCTGCCTGGAGGCTCTGGGTCTCAGTCAGAAGGAGCTGGTTCTGGCCGAGGCCCTGCAGATGGAGTACGACGCTCTCTCCAGACTCAAACAAGACAAGAGTGGTACCGGAACCAGCCAGACGCCCAGCTCCAGAGCGCCGAGCCAAACCCGTTCCAAGACCCCAAATCCTACCGTAGAACAGCCCCGACCCGCGCAAGGACAGCCCGGGCCTGCCCCCACAGGAGGAGACCTGCTGAGGGGCCTCTCTGGGTCCGACCCCTCTCTGAACCAGCCTGGAGGGTCACAGTCTCCACACACCGTCCCAGCCAGGGTGCTCCCTCCTCAGGGAGGGTTCATCAGAGAGCCCCTGTACATCCTGGACAGTCCAGAGATCAGCAAGTTCAGGGACGGCTCGGGTCCCAGCCTCAGCGACTCAGGTGGATCCGGGTCAGGGTTTCTTTCCAAAGGCCTCCCCCCTCTCACAGACGACGTCCCCCCTGCCCTCCCGCCCAGAAACCCCATCCCCCCTCCGTCAGGCTCAGAGAACCCCTTCCTGTCTTCTCGAGGGTCTGCCACGCCCCGTGACGTCAACCTGTTCACGCCTGACGTGGACCGACCCAAAGTGACCTCAGGGGAGCTGAACTATGACAACATCAACGACTCGCTGGCCCGCCTCAACGAGGGCCGGCCTCGAGGGCGCAGGGCCAACGGGGACCAATCAGGCAAGCCTGTGGCTCGCAGTAAGACCCTCCCCCCTCAAGTCCCGCCCAGGACGTACATGCCGGCTCCCAAGAGCAACAAGAACCAGCGCCGGGTGTCTGCTGACCCGGTGAGACCCGGACACCTTAATGTTACCTGTGTGGTATGCATGTCATGTGATGTCTCTGATTGGTCGAAGAGTCAGCTGATGATAGACAGAAGTCCTGGAGGTTCGTTTAAGGGAGCAGATCTGTCTGTCACACCTTCACCCGCTGATGTGTCGCATCGTCATGACAGCACTCCGGTTCTTCTGTGTGATTGACAGGTGTCTCTGTGATTGACAGGTGTCTGTGTGATTGACAGGTGTCTCTGTGATTGACAGGTGTCTCTGGTGTCCAGGATGAATGGGTTTGGATATGAGCTGTTCCAGGTGTCTGAGGAGAGAGACGAGGAGGTGGCAGCCTTCTGTCACATGCTGGATGTGTGAGTGACGGACACGCATCGACACATGACGACACGTTTATGAAACGCTCAGAAGCGTTCTGGTCACGATGTAGCTTAAACAGTGACTATGACGGCTGTGATCAGCTCTGTCAGCACATGGAACACGTCCTGAATATGTCTGTCCTCATGATGTGTACTCTGTGTACTCACAGTACTCACAGTACTCTGTGTATTCTGTGTTCTGTAGTCTACGGTCGGCGTACCCGCACAGCGACCGCTCGAAGAATGCCGGCTTCGTCTGGTCTCCGTCTGTCGGTCCAGAGGAACTTCATCAGGGACTGGGAGTCAGCGTGAAGGTGACCGTGATCAGCGAGCACTTCAGAGAGCCGCTCACCTTCACCTGTGATGGTACGACTTCCTGTTATTTCACAGTAAAAGTCCTCACATGTTGATGGTGGACTGTAGAATGTTTGAAACATGTTTGCTGTCCTGACGTCATACGTATGATGAAGGTGTCTCTCTCTCTCTCTCTGTGTTGGAGGCTCGTCCACAGTCGACCTGCTCATCTATCAGACTCTATGTTACGCTCAGGATGATCTGGATCACCTTGACGTGGATCTCTACCTGCTGAAGGTCTGCGGACACGATGAGTACCTCAACAAGTAAGAACCTCCACACTAGGGATGCACTGATTGTGAAATTCTGGCCCATACCAATAGGATGTTTGAAATATTGGCCGATGTTTTTTCTTTGCTAACTGCATAACGTGGCTCTTTCTCTACACTCGGCTACACGTTGAATACATGTCTGTTTAATTTTTGACGCTTGGGCTGAAGCTAGACACGGAAACGGCACAGAGAAGCTGGTGGATTTTCAAAATAAAATACCACGTGCAAACTGCCGGTCGTAAAAACAGACAAAAGCGAAACTAATTATCTACATAGCATATTTACACATGTAGAAGCATGTTTAGAAGAACATGCACCGGGAAAACGGCCAAATCTGAGCAAGTAAACAAAGTCTGGCTAAGCGCTCGCTTCTGAAATGCTCCTGGTGGGTTTGAAGTGCCATGCAGGACGTACGAGTTGCGCCAGAGACGTGCAGTGAGGACACGTCGATAACACGTCGACAACATGGCAGTGAAATGTTTGTCCTCAGCACAGCGTTCATGTAAATCAACACAATCATCGGCCATCGGGAAATGTTTGAATGAATCTTTATCTGCTGATGGCAGTTAAGGAGGCGAACACCGACCGATGCAGCTGTGCATCCCTACTCCATCCACCTCCATCCACCTGTCTCTCTCTCTGACCTGTCTCTCTCTCTGACCTGTCTCTGTCTTTCTGTCTCTCTCTCTGACCTGTCTGTCAGCTCTCAGACTCTGGCTGGTCTTGAGTTTGTTCAGCAGTGTCTGAAGTTCGACTGGGACGTCCGACTGTTTCTGACCAAGAGATCATCCATCAGCACGGAGCTGAGCCGCACGGTAACACACACACACACACACACACACACACACACACACACACACACACACACACACAGTGACTCACACTCCATGTGTGTTAATTGGACTCTGGTTGTGTGTCGACAGAAGGAGGACGACGACATGTTGTCCACCTTGAACCACGGCATCCTGCTGCAGGAGCGTCCAATCAAACAGACCGTCACCAGGTGAGAGGGCGGGGCCTGCGGCTGAATACAGAGCTCTGATTGGTTGATTGGATGAATATTGATGGCTTGTTTGGTTGATCAGGGAGGCGCTTACTCTGTTGCTGGACACCTTCCACAACGAGGCTGAGTCCTTCCTGCTGTCTGAGGTAACGTAAGCTCCACCCCTCCAGCTTCTCCCGAGTCTGGTCTGTGCCTCCTTCACTTTTCTTTGTCTCTGCAGGTGGAACTACCGCTGCATGTGGAGCGTCTAGTCCAATCAGTGAAGGCGCTCTGCAGCTCGTTAGCCGCCGTGGAGACACCTGACGTGACCTCCGCCCTCAACCAGCTCCCAGCATGCCCCTGTCGTCTGCAGCCTAAAGTCCTGAAGGTGAAGATGCCGTCCAAACATCACATGACCCTCCTCAGACTGTCACACTGATGTCATGTGATTCATGTTTGATTCTGTCTGTGTTCTCAGGATGCATCAGTGCTGTCAGTCAGAGAGAACAGAGGTACGTACCAACAGGAACACGCCGACAACACGGAGACAACACGCCGACAACACGTTGACAACGTGTTGACAACGCTCCGACAACACGGAGACAACACGCCGACAACACGTTGACAACGCTCCGACAACACGCCGACAACACGTTGACAACGCTCCGACAACACGTTGACAACACTCCGACAACACGTTGACAACGCGTTGACAACACGGAGACAACACGCCGACAACACGTTGACAACACGTTGACAACACGCCGACAACACGTTGACAACACGCCGACAACGCTCCGACAACGCTCCGACAACACGTTGACAACACGCCGACAACGCTCCGACAACACGTTGACAACACGCCGACAACACGGCGACAACGCTCCGACAACACGTTGACAACACGCCGACAACACGCCGACGACGCTCCGACAACACGTTGACAACACGGCGACAACGCTCCGACAACACGTTGACAACACGCCGACAACACGGCGACAACGCTCCGACAACACGTTGACAACACGCCGACGACGCTCCGACAACACAGCGACAACACTCCGACAACACGTCGACAACGCTCCAACAACACGTCGACAACGCACCGACAACACTCCGACAACACGTTGACAACACTCCGACAACACGTCGACAACGCTCCAACAACACGTTGACAACGCACCGACAACACTCAACACAATATGCTGACCACGCTCCGAGGAGGGGGCGTGGCTGACGTCAGCTGATCTCTGGAGGGGGCGTGGCTGACAGCTGATCTCTGGAGGGGGCGGGGCTGACGTCAGCTGATCTCTGGTTTCACAGAGAAAGTGGTGGAGAAGCTGACAGCGGCCATCCTGGATCTGGTGGAGCTGTACTGCAGCACGTTCAACGCTAATTTCCACACGACGCCGCAGAGCCACAGCTGCACGGCGCCAGTCCAGGAGGCCGGCCTCGTCAACAACGTGCTCTCCTTCAACGTGCACGCTGCTCACCGCATCCCCATCACCTGGGCTGCCAGGTACACACACACACACACACACACACACACACACACTAAACCTTAACTGCGTCACCTACGCCTGCACGTGTATGTTTCAGTCTTTGTGCAGGCGCAGGCAGGCGTATTGTGAGTACACCAAATAATGAAGGTGACGGGTGATCAGTGTCATGTCAGCTCAGGACGCCTGTGCACACGCTCGTTTCAATGTATAAACGATTATTTACTTTATGATGACGAATTTTGAGTTTAACAGCTTCTTCACAGCTCAAGCAGTCCGTGTGTTACCAAGAGAGAGTGACGTGACAGCTCAGGCTGTTTCAGTCACACGTTAAGGCGTCTGAAGCGTTGGCTTAGTACAGAAGTGACACGTTATAACGGGATGTCGAGGTGTATCAGGGACTGAGGTACACGGATCATCAGGACCTGACAGTTCATCATGTTCTATGTTCTGCAGCCGATCTACACAGATCAGCTGTTACACAGTCTCAGGTTCATACGGGATTGTTCAGAAGAACTTAGAGATGATTCCCAAGCCTCGTCAGAGCTGTCAGGATATTTCTATCTTTAAGTAGCTGAAATTATTGTAGTTATCTCTTCCACCCTCGCCTCTTTTACTTTTTGAACACAAAAAACAAAGTCTTTTCGTTTGGGGAAAGCTTCCAGAGTGAGTGCAGCTGTGCCGGTGTGCCAAAGCAGCAGCAGCAGGGCGTGGGGCTGGCGGCGCAGCGGGGAAAATGACATTTTCTAGTCATGAGTTATACTGCAGGCGTCCACACACTGTAAGCGTTAACGCGTGACACGGCACGGATGACCCCCTCGCTATCTGATTTCCACAAACACTACACAGTGTGTGCCTGCACGCTCATGGAGAATTGTACTGAACAGTCACGCGTGGTCTTCATGTCACGTATTTGAGGCGTAGTTCACCCGTCACGTACATGTGTAGACCCCAGCTAATATTGTTATGGTTGCTATGGTCATGGGGGTGTGGGTCACGTGGTGGTGCATCAGCCAGGTGGTAAGATCAGGTGTTCACCTGGTGAATGACGTGACGTCTACGTGACGTCTACGTGACGTCTGCGTGACGCCTGTGTGACGCCCGTCTGTCCATTGAAAGTGAACGGTATTCACTCGCACACATTAGACGTTTGATGTCATCGTGCGTTTTTAGTATAGTGTGCACACACACACACACACACACACACACACACTGTGACACACACACACTATGACACACACACACACACACACACACTGTGACACACACACTGTGACACACACACACACACACTGTGACACACACACACACACACACACTGTGACATACACACACACACTGACACACACGCGCGCATGATGTCATACTCACCTGTCTGTCAAACAGATTCCTCACTCTGACATCATGTCTCTGTTCTGCTCTCTGATTGGTCAGTTACGAGGGCTTCTTCCTGTCCTGCTCTCTGACTCACGGCGGCGTGGAGCTCTGCGCACCGCAGCACACCAGCAAGCAGTCGGTCAGCAAATACCTGTTCCACCTGGTGGTGTGGGACCAGAGGTACGTGAGGACACACAGCTCACCTGAGCACACCTGTACAGCTTCACTAACCCCGCCCCCCCCCACAGGGTGTGTTTCCCGGTGCAGATCAACCAGCTGCCCCGAGAGTCCCAGCTGACCGTGACGCTGCACGCCAGCTCGCTGCCGCCGCCCGGAGGAGCCGAGGAGAAGGGCAAGCAGCGCCGCAGCATCGAGGCTCTGGGCTGGGTCACCATGCCGCTGTTCAACTTCAGGCAGTGAGTCACATGACGCAGCCGGGTCACAGGCTGTGTGACACAGGAAGTGACATCACCGCAGGGTGATTCAGCCTCTGGCTCCATATCGTCCTCTGTGATGTCATTTCCTGCAGAAAGTGTGTGTAGACTGACTGAGTGTGTGTGTGTGTGTGCGTGTGTGTGCGTGTGTGTGTGTGTGTGTGCGTGTGTGTGTGCGCAGCGTCCTGACGTGTGGCAGGAAGTTGCTCGGTCTGTGGCCGTCAGCTCCAGGTCGGAGCAGCAACGCTCGGACGAGCTCGCCGAACTTCAGCCAACCGGACAGCGTGATCCTGCAGGTGAGACAGGAAGTGTCCCAGCATGCATTTCACCTCAGACAGCGCCAAGTTTAAATTCATTCAAAAAACTGAACGTGGCCCCAGACCGACAGTCAAACTGTCTGTCTCTTTGTCCTGTCTCTCTCTCTCTCTCTGTCCTGTCTCTCTCTCTCTTTGTCCTGTCTCTCTCTCTCTCTCTCTCTCTGTCTCTCTCTCTCTCTCTTTGTCCTGTCTCTCTCTCTCTGTCTCTGTCCTGTCTCTCTCTCTCTGTCCTGTCTCTCTCTCTCTCTTTGTCCTGTCTCTCTCTCTCTCTCTCCTGTCTCTCTCTCTCTCTCTCTCTCTGTGTCCTGTCTCTCTCTCTCTCTGTCCTGTCTCTCTCTCTCTCTCTGTGTCCTGTCTCTCTCTCTCTCTGTGTCCTGTCTCTCTCTCTCTCTTTGTCCTGTCTCTCTCTCTTTGTCCTGTCTCGCTCTCTCTTTGTCCTGTCTCTCTCTCTCTTTGTCCTGTCTCTCTCTCTCTCTTTGTCCTCTCTCTCTCTCTCTCTCTCTTTTTCCTGTCTCTCCCTCTTTGTCCTGTCTCTCTCTCTTTGTCCTGTCTCTCTCTCTCTCTTTGTCCTGTCTCTCTCTCTCTTTGTCCTGTCTCTCTCTCTCTCTGTCCTCTCTCTCTCTCTCTCTGTGTCCTGTCTCTCTCCCTCTTTGTCTTGTCTCTTTCTCTCTTTGTCCTGTCTCTCTCTCTCTTTGTCCTGTCTCTCTCTCTCTCTTTGTCCTGTCTCTCTCTCTCTTTTTTTCCTGTCTCTCCCTCTTTGTCCTGTCTCTCTCTCTTTGTCCTGTCTCTCTCCCTCTTTGTCCTGTCTCTCTCTCCCTCTTTGTCCTGTCTCTCTCTCTCTCTTTGTCCTCTCTCTCTCTCTCTTTGTCCTGTCTCTCCCTCTTTGTCCTGTCTCTCTCTCTTTGTCCTGTCTCTCTCCCTCTTTGTCCTGTCTCTCTCTCCCTCTTTGTCCTGTCTCTCTCTCTCTCTTTGTCCTGTCTCTCTCTCTCTCTTTGTCCTGTCTCTCCCTCTTTGTCCTGTCTCTCTCTCTTTGTCCTGTCTCTCTCCCTCTTTGTCCTGTCTCTCTCTCCCTCTTTGTCCTGTCTCTCTCTCTCTCTTTGTCCTCTCTCTCTCTCTCTTTGTCCTGTCTCTCCCTCTTTGTCCTGTCTCTCTCTCTTTGTCCTGTCTCTCTCCCTCTTTGTCCTGTCTCTCTCTCTCTCTCTCTCTGTCCTGTCTCTCTCTCTCTTTGTCCTGTCACTCTATCAGGTGGACTTCCCCTCATCACCTCAGTCCTGTCGTGGTCACGTTCAGTACCCCCCCTCGGGCAGAGTTCGTCCCAGTACGACGTCTCCCGTCTGGGTGGGACTCCATCAGCAGAATTACACCAGCTGCAGGAACGTCCTCCACAAGTGAAGCCGTGTCTGGTCTTGAACCGTTTGTTTCCTCAACGTCTGAGAGACTTTAAGTTTCCTCAGAGGACTGACGTGCGACTGACCGACGTTGGTCTCTGTCGTGGATTCTGACGTGGACTGGAGTGGTCTCTGTGGACTGATGGTCTCGTGACGGACTGTGGTCCCCTGTGGTCGCCGTGTCTCTTTTTGTGGACTGACGTGTTGTCTCGTGTGTTGATGGGATGCACGTGGTTCGTTCTGGTACTGACGTGGGTGACGTGGGGTCTCTGTGCCTGACTGTGGCTTGTGGACTGTACGTGGATGGCGTGGTTGCGTGGACTGACTTGGCTGAGTTGTCTCTGTTGGACTGACTGGTCTCTGTTGGACTGACTTGGACTGACGTGGTCTCTGTGGATGACTGGTCTTTGGAATGACGTGGTCTCTGTGGGTCTGAATGGGACTGAGGTGGTCTCTTGGACTGACCGTCGGTCCTCTGTGGACTATGGTTCTCTTGGGACTGTAGGTGTGGACCTGATGGTCCGGTCTCTGCGTTGGAACAGGATATGACGCTGTGTGTGGTCTCTCTTGTGGATGCCTATGGGCACTGGACGTGGTCTCTGTTGCGACTGGACTTGGTCTCTGTGGGTCTGATGTGACTGACGTGGTCGTGGACTGACAGGGACTGACGTGGTCTCTTGTGGACTGATGGTTCTCTGTGGACATGACGTGGTCTCTGTGGACTGAGGTGCGACTGATGTTGGTCTCTGGTCGACATGGACTGCCGTTTTGTCGGTCCTGTTGGTACTGACGTGGACTGTACATGGTCTGATTCATGGACTGCACGTGGTTTCTCTGTGGTTTCTGAGGGGTCATCTTGTGGTGGACTGTACTGGAGTTGACGGTGGTCTCTCGTGGACTGATTGGTCTCTGTGGTTCTTGATGTGGACGACGTGGTATTGTGGGACTGACGTGGTTCTGTGGACTGATGTGGATGACGGGTCTCTGGGACTGACCGTGGTTCGTGCCTGCTGTGGACTGCCCGCTGGTCTCTGTCGGCACTGACGTTTTGTCTCTGTGGCTTTGATGTGGGAATGACCTTGGTCTCTGTGGACTGACGTTGGATTTGACATTGGGCTCTCGATCATGGCACTGACGTCGTCTTCTGGTGGTGACTGACTTGGATCTTGACGTGGTCTCTGTTGGACTGACTGGACTGACGAGTGGTCATCTGTGTCTGATGTGGATTGACGTGGTCTTGTGGATTGACGTGGTTCTGGGACTGATTGGACTGACGTGTGTCTCGTGACTGAACGTTTGGTTTGTGGACTGATGTGACTGCACGTCTGTTCTCTTGGACGACGGGCGTCCTTGGGTCTGATGTGGACGACGTGGTCTTACGGGTGGACTGCCGTGGTTTATGGATCTGATGTGATGGATGACGTGGTCTCTTGGACTTGACTGCGTGCTTCTGTGGTCTGATTGTGGGACTGACTTTGTGGTCTCTGTGGACTGATTGGGTCTCTGTGGTTGATGTGCGGACTGACGGGTCTCTTGGTACTGACTTGGACTGACGTTGGACTGACGTGTCGCTCTCGTGGATTGACTTGGTCTCCTGTGGAGCGATGTTGGACCTGACGTTGGTCTTTGTGGACTGACGTGGCCTCTGTGGTTGATGGGCACTGGAGTTGGCATTGTTGGGACGACTTGGGCTCTGTGGACTGACGTGGTCTCTGTGGACTGAGGTGGACTGATGTGGTCTCTGGTCTGACATGGACTGACGTGGTCTCTGTGGACTGACGTGGACTGACATGGTCTGATATGGACTGACGTGGTCTCTGTGGTCTGACGTGGTCTCTGTGGACTGACTTGGACTGACGTGGTCTCTGTGGACTGACTTGGTCTCTGTGGTCTGATGTGGACTGACGTGGTTCTGTGGACTGATGTGGACTGACGTGGTCTCTGTGGACTGACGTGGTTCTGTGGACTGATGTGGACTGACGTGGTCTCTGTGGACTGACGTGGTCTCTGTGGACTGTCGTGGTCTCTGTGGTCTGATGTGGACTGACGTGGTCTCTGTGGGCTGACGTGGTTCTGTGGTCTGATGTGGACTGACGTGGTCTCTGTGGTCTGATGTGGACTGACGTGGTCTCTGTGGACTGACGTGGTCTCTGTGGTCTCTGCAGGTTGACGGTGGAGGACCGGCGCCTCCTGTGGGAGAAGAAGGCGTTCTGCCAGGCGGAGAGCGCCGCCCTGCCCCTGGTCCTGGCCAGCGCCCCGTGCTGGCAGTGGGCGTGTCTGCCTGACATCTACGCCCTGCTGAGGCAGTGGGCGTGTCTGGGTCACCTGGACGCCCTGGGACTCCTCCACGCCTCGTACGTCCCCTTTGTGACGCTCGCCTCGGTGACATCATGGTGACCACCTGAGTGACATCATCACCTGTGTGTTTCAGGTTCCCGGACCAGGAGCTGAGGAGGACGGCGGTCCAGTGGATGGACTCCATCTCAGACCCCGAGCTGCTGGACTTCCTGCCTCAGCTCGTCCAGGTAGGAGAGGACAGAAGATGTTTTTCTCTCTCTCTGTCTGTCTGCCTGTCTGTCTCTCTGACCTGTCTGTCTCTCTCTCTGTCTCTGCCTGTCTGTCTCTCTGACCTCTCTCTCTCTCTGTCTCTGCCTGTCTGTCTCTCTGACCTGTCTCACTCTCTGTCTGCCTACCTGTCTCTCTGTCTGTCTCTCTCTTTCTCTGTCTGTGTCTCTCTCTCTCTGACCTGTCTTTCTCTCTCTGTCTCTCTGTGTGTCTCAGGCTCTGAAGTACGAGTGTTACCTGGACAGCTCGTTGGTTCGATTCCTCCTGCGGCGAGCCATCGGAGACATTCGCATCGCTCACTACCTCTTCTGGTCAGCCGCCGTCTACTGTCAGATCAGTGCAGTAGTTTTCAATGCTCTGTCAGATCAGTGCAGTAGTTTTCAATGCTCTCTGTCAGATCAGTGCAGTAGTTTTCAATGCTCTGTCAGATCAATGCAGTAGTTTTCAATACTCTGTCAGATCAGTGCAGGAGTTTTCAATGCTCTGTCAGATCAATGCAGGAGTTTTCAATGCTCTGTCAGATCAATGCAGTAGTTTTCAATGCTCTCTGTCAGATCAGTGCAGTAGTTTTCAATGCTCTCTGTCAGATCAGTGCAGTAGTTTTCAATGCTCTGTCAGATTAATGCAGGAGTTTTCAATGCTCTCTATAAGATCAATGCAGTAGTTTTCAATGCTCTCTGTCAGATCAATGCAGTAGTTTTCAATGCTCTCTGTCAGATCAATGCAGTAGTTTTCAATGCTCTCCCTCAGGCTGCTTAAGGACAACCTTCAGGACAGTCAGTTCAGTGCTCGCTATCAGCACCTGCTGGCCGCTCTGCTGTGCTGCGTCGGTCGAGGTCTCCGTGAAGAGTTTGACCGTCAGTGCTGGCTCGTCTCTGTCCTCACCAAGGTGGCTCATAAAGTCCGAGACACTGCACTGTCCAGCCGACAGGTGAGGTTGTTTCCTGTTTGAAAGATCAAATTGAGCCCGCTGAGTGTTAGGTGAGTGTTGACGTTGGATCTGCGTTTGTTGCAGTGTGTCCTCAGAGAAGGTCTGGAGGAGATGAAGCAGTTCTTCTCAGTGAACAGCAGCTGTCGGCTTCCTCTGAACCCGGCGCTGCTCGTCTC
The DNA here is from genome assembly GCF_000972845.2 of Larimichthys crocea. Lineage (NCBI taxonomy): Eukaryota > Metazoa > Chordata > Actinopteri > Sciaenidae > Larimichthys > Larimichthys crocea. The sequence continues at coordinate 25,787,894 of NC_040016.1, read as the reverse complement.
AGGGATCAACATCCAGGTACACACACCTGTACACCTGTGATAAAACACACACACACCTGTACACACACACATACACACACACACACCTGTGATAAAACACACACACACCTGTACACCTGCACTAACACACTCTTGCGTCCTCTCTTGCAGTCGTGTTCCTTCTTTAACTCCAACGCTGTCCCTCTCAAACTGTCCTTCCAAAACTTGGACCCTCTGGGAGACCACATCAACGTCATCTTTAAGGTAACCCTCTCACCTGGACTCACCTGATGTTGTCAGACAATATAAACAGTCTCTGTGACCTGACCTTTGACCCTGGCTGATGTCTCTGTCCAGTCAGGAGACGACCTGCGGCAGGACATGCTGACTCTGCAGGTGATCCGGGTCATGAACAAGATTTGGATCCAGGAGGGTCTGGACATGAGGATGGTCATCTTTAAATGTTTCTCCACCGGGAGAGGACGAGGTGAGGGCACGACAGGTGTATAGGACAGGAGGACAGGTGTATAGGACAGGAGGACAGATATATACCACAGGAGGACAGGGCTATACGGCAGGAGGACAGGTGTATATGGCAGAAGGACAGGTATATACGGCAGGAGGACAGATATATACCACAGGAGGACAGGGGTATACCACAGGAGGACAGGTGTATGGGATTAACAGGTGTGTTGTTACCTGTTCTCAGGTATGGTGGAGATGATTCCTCAGGCTGACACTCTGAGGAAGATCCAGGTTGAACATGGAGTCACCGGGTCCTTCAAAGACCGACCGCTGGCAGACTGGCTGCAGAAACACAACCCTACAGACGAGCAGTACGACAAGGTACACACACCTGGAGACACACCTGTAAACATACCTGCAGACACCTGTACACACACCTTTACATGCCTGTACACCTGTACACCACCTGTGTGTGAATTGAACGTTTAGGCGGTGGAGAACTTCATCTACTCGTGTGCCGGCTGCTGCGTGGCGACCTACATCCTAGGAATCTGTGACCGCCACAACGACAACATCATGCTGAAGACGAGTGGTCACATGTTCCACATCGACTTCGGGAAGTTCCTGGGACACGCCCAGATGTTTGGAAACATCAAACGGTGAGTTGTGATGTCAGCGTGATGTCATGTTTACCATGAACACACCTGTCTGTTATCGTAAACCTGTCTGTCATGTGACCATGCAGAGACCGCGCCCCCTTCGTCTTCACCTCCGACATGGCGTACGTCATCAATGGAGGAGACAAACCGTCGAGCCGCTTCCACGACTTCGTGGATCTGTGCTGTGAGGCGTACAACCTGATCAGAAAACACACACACCTGTTCCTCAACCTGCTGGGCCTGGTGAGTACGACACGCTGTGATGTCACTCTAAACTTCAGCATGCTGTGATGTCACATCCTGTCTGTCTTTGATCAGATGTTGTCCTGTGGAATCCCTGAACTTTCTGATCTGGAGGATCTAAAGTACGTCTACGACGCTCTGAGGCCGCACGAGTCTGAGGCCGACGCCACCATGTACTTCACCAGGTACACACTGCTGACTGCTAACAATCCTTTGAGTTCAGAACCAGAACCTTTAACCAGAATCTCACTGTGTGACCCTCCTCAGGTTGATCGAGTCCAGTCTCGGCAGTGTTGCCACCAAACTGAACTTCTTCATACACAATCTGGCCCAGATGAAGTTCACGTCGTCGGAGGACCGGCCCACTCTGTCCTTCGCTCCCAGAGTCCACACGGCCAAGAGCGACGGACTCATCCGAAACCTGTACATCTGCAGACACATCCGCACAGTCAACAAAGGATACGTGAGTCCAGAACCACACAGAACCACACAGGACCACACAGGACCAACAGACCAGAACCTGAACTATTAAATTAAAGTGTAACACATCCTGAACATGTGTTGGGTTGGACCGATCCAGATGATATCACATTTCTTTTTTTAAAGATTATTTTTTTGGCCTTAATGCCTTTAATGATATGACAGCTGAAGATAGACAGGAAGCAGAGAGAGGGGAGTGACACGCAGTAACGGGCCGTCCGAAGCGGGACTATAGCCTCTACACACGGGGCGGCCGCTCAACCCACTACGCTACCGACCGCCCCAACATCACATTTCTGAAAAGATTTATTAAACTGATGAAGCATAACGAGTGTGTGTGTGTGTGTGTGTGTGTGTGTGTGTGTGTGTGTGTTTCAGGTGTTTGTTGTGAAGGTGGAGCGTGATGGTCAGCAGGAGGCGCTGTTGGTTCAGAGGACGTTCGAAGAGTTTCATGAGCTTCACAGCAAACTGAGACTCATGTTCCCCTCATCCAAACTGCCCAGGTACACACACACACACACACACACACACACACACACACACACAGAGACCTGGAGCTTGATCCAGACCTTGAAATCCTTGAAAGCCAGGTGTAGACTGTGGTTGTGTCTCTGTGTCACCTTCTCTTTGCCCCGCCCACAGTTTCCCAAGCCGTTTTGTGATTGGTCGTTCCCGTGGCGAAGCGACAGCTGATAGGAGGAAAGACGAGCTGAACGGTTATGTGTGGCACCTGATCCACGCAGCGCCGGACGTCGCTCAGGTGAGTCACAAACATTAACGTCATACATACAGAACATATATGTTCTGTATGTATGTGTATCACATGATATATGGTGTGTGTGTGTTACTGTGCGTGTTACTGTGTGTGTGTGTTGATGTGTGTGTATACACACAAGTACACACAGTATCAGTGTGTCATGTTCAGTTTCATTTTGACTCTGTGGCTTCTGAGAAATGTGATGAATCATATAACACACACACACACAGTAACACACACACAGTAACACACAGTAACACACACACAGTAACACTGACACACAGACAGTAACATACACACACACACACAGTAACACACACACAGTAACACACAGTAACACACACACGGTAACACTGACACACAGACAGTAACATACACACAGTAACACACACACACACAGTAACACACACACACAACATAAACATATTACATATATACTCATTATGATGTCACACAGTAACACTGTATAAACTGTGCTGCAGTGTGACCTCGTCTACACCTTCTTCTACCCTCTGCCTCGAGACGAGAGACCAGGAACCACGAGCAGCAAACCGACAGGTACAGGTGAGACAGACGGGTACAGGAGAGACAGACGGGTACGGGGTGTTAGCCTTTAGCCTTGAATAGTGAACAGTGCAAACTTCTCGTTAACAGCAACATTGGCTTCTGTTAGCATCTGTTAGCCCCTGTTAGCCCCCGTTAGCTCCTGTTAGCTCCTGTTAGCCCCTGTTAGCTCCTGTTAGCTCCTGTTAGTCCGTTAGCTCCTGTTAGCTTCTGTTAGCGCCTGTTAGCTTCTGTTAACACCTGTTAACGCCTGTTAGCCCCTGTTAGTCCGTTAGCTCCTGTTAGCCCGTTAGCTCCTGTTAGCACCTGTTAGCTTCTGTTAACACCTGTTAGCCCCTGTTAGTCCGTTAGCTCCTGTTAGCTCCTATTAGCACCTGTTAGCTTCTGTTAACACCTGTTAGCGCCTGTTAGCACCTGTTAGCTTCTGTTAACACCTGTTAGCTCCTGTTAGCGCCTGTTAGCTTCTGTTAGCACCTGTTAGCTTCTGTTAACACCTGTTAGCTCCTGTTAGCGCCTGTTAGCACCTGTTAACCCGTTAGCCCCAGTTAGCCCCAGTTAGCCCCTGTTAGCTCCTGTTAACACCTGTTAGCTCCTGTTAGCTCCTGTTAGCACCTGTTAACCAGTTAGCCCCTGTTAGCTCCTGTTAGCCCCTGTTAGCTCCTGTTAGCACCTGTTAGCCCCTGTTAGCTCCTGTTAGCCCCTGTTAGCTCCTGTTAGCTTCTGTTATTCACTGTGTGTGTGTTGCAGACACGTGGTCTCCGCCTTCAGGCAGAGCGCTCGGCGAAGTGAAACTGTCGATCTCGTACAAGAGCGACAAACTTTTCATCATGGTGATGCACATCAGAGGACTGGTCAGTGTGTGTGTGTGTGTGTGTTTCTGTGTGTGTGTGTGTTTCTGTCTGTGTGTGTGTGTGTTTCTGTGTGTGTTAGTGTGGATTCACACAGGATCTGACATCATCTGTCTGTGTCCTCCTGTGATCATGGTTGGATCGTGTCGTGGTCTGAACCAATCAGATACAGACGACAGCGATAAAAAGGTGACCCCACCACCGGACGACCCTGCCTGATCCTGTGTGAATGCACTGTGTGTGTTTGTGTCATGTTGCCGTGGTTACCATCAGCTGGTTCTGGTAGAACCCGTCTGAACGTGTCATGTTCTGGTCCGTGCAGCAGCCCCTGCAGGACGGTACTGACCCGGACCCGTACGTGAAGCTGTACTTGCTGCCCGACCCACAGAAGACGAGCAAGAGGAAGACGAAGGCGGCGCGGCGCACCTGTAACCCCACCTACAACGAAATGGTACACACCTACTTCCTGTCTGCTTTTAAAGATGTAACACCTGACAGCCAATCAGAGGCCTGCTGTCAACATTTAAGATGTGACAGAGGCACCTGTGCTCTGATTGGTCGGTCTGTCGTCGTCCAGGTGATGTATGTTCATCGTGTCATGTGACCTCCCTCCAGCTGGTGTACGAGCGGATCCCGCGGGGCGACCTGGACCAGCGTGTCATCCACCTCCGGGTTCTGGGTGACGGGGCGTTCTGGGAGAACACGGTGCTGGGAGAGACCTTCATCCCCCTGAAGAGGCTGGTACCGGGTCAGCACTGGGTCGACTGGCACCAGCTGGGTGCCGCTGGCTCAGACTCCGCCCACTGACAGACAGGAAACAGGAAGCGGCGGGGACAGTTGTCGCCACTGGAACAGAAGACTAAAGGAAAGTCCTTTCAAAGTAAAAGCCCTGTGGCTCCTCCCAGGAAAGTCCTTTCAAAGTAAAAGCCCTGTGGCTCCTCCCTCTGTGTGTGAGGGAGCTTAACATTAGCGTTAGCTTAGCATTACTACGCATTTTAATTTTCATGGCTTTATTTTGAAGAGAAGACGGGGATGAAGACACTTCCTTCCTGATGTTTCTTCTTCACATGATTTGATTGATCACCGTCACAGTGAGGCATGCTGGGAAAATGAGTCATTTTCCAGGACAAACAGGAAGTGATGTCGCTGTACATACAGAGCTTTAGCCTAATGTTGCTAACAGGAAGTAGCTGTGCGGACAGGAAGTAGACTGACAGATATTTTTATAGACGTGAGATCAGAGCTCCGCCTCCTCCTGTCTGTGGTCCAGGTGTGAAGCGCTCTGCTGGGCTCTGATTGGACCAACAGGTTCTGATTGGACCAACAGGTTCTGATTGGACCAACAGGCTCTGATTGGACCAACAGGTTCTGATTGGACCTGGGACTTCCTGCAGGTGTGTGTGCGCTGTAGATGAGCGAGGACGTGACAGGAAACAAACCTCATGGCGTCAGCTCTGGTCCAATCAGCACCAACAGGAAGTCCAGTTCATGAAACAGGAAGTTCATATACTGAAATATATTGTGAATAAATCTGATCCAGTCTGAAAGTTCTGTGGTTCTGGTTCTGTTCAGTGATCAGTGAGGCCCGGACTGCAGCAGCCGTCACAGTCACTCAGACCGGATCAAACAGGAAGCACTGCGCTCCGGGTCAGAGGAGAGAGAGACTTTGATTGGATGTTAAATCAGGACACGCCCCCGAGTGCAGGATGACATCATCAACAAGTTTTTACAGGTGGACAGAGGAGAGGGGGACAGGGGACAAGTAGACAGAGGAGAGGGGGACAGGTAGACAGAGGAGAGGGGGACAGAGGACAGGTAAAGACAGAGGAGAGGGGGGACAGTAGACAGGGACGACGGAGGGGGACAGGTAACGACAGGTTAGAACAGAGGAAGAGGGGGACCAGAGGACAGGTAGACAAGGAGAGGGGACAGGGGACAGGTAGACATAGGAGGAGGGGCAGGTAGACAGAGGGAGGGGGGACAGGTAACAAGAGGAGAGAGGGCAGAGGACAGGTAGACTTGGACAGATGGACATCGAACAGAGGACAGGTAGACCGAGGACCAGGTAGACAGTGGACAGATGGACAGTCGAACAGAGGGACAGAGGACAGATGGACATTAGAACAGAGGGACAGGTGGTACAGAGGACCAGATAGACAGGAGGAGAGGGGGCAAGAGGACAGGTAGACAGTTGGACAGATGGACAGTCGAACAAGAGGACAGATAGACAGTGGAACAGGTAGACAGAAGGGACAGTGGACAGAGGACAGGTGTAGTCTAGCTGGCGGAGCACTGGCTGAATGTACTGGGGCTCCATGTGAAACATTTTCTATCATTTGCACTACAAATAAAACTGAAGTGAGCGTGTCTGTGTTTGTTTCCTGTCACTGAAACAAACATCGCCCTCTGCAGTTCCTCTGACGTCCACCTGAGGCTGGCTCCAGAGTGAGTCAGTCTCCCAAAGTCCCCATGTCCAATGTCCAACTTCCACAGCAAAATAAACATGTTTACAGCCTGGTACAAAAACAGTTTGGTCTCTGTAGCTATTATCTCCCCGTTCATGACAACTGTACTGAGGGTGAATTTATATACAAACTCACCTGTTCACATTATATTAAGGCTTAAAGTTGAGGGTTAAGAGCGGGACGCTTTGACTGACAGGTGGGTGTTCAGAGAACTACGTCCAGGTTTTAGACAGTCTGTGACAGTCTCAGAGACTACGTCCAGTTTTAGACGGTCTGTGGTTTCGTCTCAGAGACTACGTCCAGTTTTAGACAGTCTGTGGTTTAGTCTCAGAGACTACGTCCAGTTTTAGACGGTCTGTGGTTTCGTCTCAGAGACTACGTCCAGTTTTAGACAGTCTGTGGTTTAGTCTCAGAGACTACGTCCAGTTTTAGACGGTCTGTGGTTTCGTCTCAGAGACTACGTCCAGTTTTAGACAGTCTGTGGTTAGTCTCAGAGACTACGTCCAGTTTTAGACAGTCTGTGGTTAGTCTCAGAGACTATGTCCAGTTTTAGACAGTCTGTGGTTAGTCTCAGAGACTACGTCCAGTTTTAGACAGTCTGTGGTTAGTCTCAGAGACTACGTCCAGGTTTTAGACAGTCTGTGGTTTCGTCTCAGTCTCAGTACAAACTGATAAACACGTGTCACGTGTCAGCAGGATGAGCACGTGGACCTTAAACTTTATTACGTAACAGAGCAGCAGCGTGCACGCGGTGCTGTCGCGCGCTCCCTAACGTGCACGAGCTCCGGTAACACCGTGACGCTCCCTGCTGCGTGCTGACGTCACGGCCGTTGAACGCTGTCTGATGAAATCTGCTCGAGCTAAAGACGGAGCGGCTAAAGTACCGTGACGGAGACACGGAGCCACGGAGCCAGTATTACCGCTGTGAGGACGGAACACGGTGTGGACCGGGCCACGGAGACCGGACACGGTGATTCTGGAAGAACCTCGGAGTGTTTCTGCCCCAATAACCGCTCAGCGAGCGGCTAAGGCTAAGCTAACCTGTTAGCATCGCCGGCTGCCGCTGGCAGGACAGCCCGACCCGGCCGAACCTCCACCGAACCTCCACCGACCCGGCCGAACCTCCACCGACCCGGCCGAACCTCCGCCGAACCTCCACCGACCCGGCCGAACCTCCACCGACCCGGCCGAACCTCCGCCGACCCGGCCGAACCTCCGCTGAACCCTCCACCGACCCGGCCGAACCTCCACCGACCCGGCCGAACCCCCCCTGTTCACGGACATGATGGTGTCCTCGTGCCGTGGCTCGCGCTCCCTCTGCCCGCCTCTGAGCTGCGGGTCCAGCCTCTCTCCGAGCGCCGCGGGCACGGCCCGTGTTTCCTGGGTGTCCGGCTGTGGGGGTCGGTGTGTGGGCATGTTTCTCTGAGCAGGCCGCCGATCACAGCTGCTGATACCCGGACCGGAGCCGCCGTCACTTTGACAGCTGTCAGACCAGCAGCTGGACCCGGACCCGGACCCGGAGCGTTCCGGTTATGACACGTAATTCATATTTTACACTTCTGAGTTGAAATGTTCAGGAATATCAGCGGGGACGGCTCGTCCTCTCCGACCGGGCACGGCGTCGCTTCTCCCGGGCTGAACGGTCAGGAAAGCTCGTGGATCGGCCTGCTCTCCGTCGTGTCCAGGCCTGCGGTGTCGTTTCTGCAGAAGTACCTCCCGGGTCGGAGCCCGGTTCTGCCTGACCGGGCCGGCTGGATGAGCGGGGACTTAACGAGCTTAGTGGATGAAGACAGTGACTTTTTGAGCCCGCTGGACCTCCCGCCGCAGCACCGCGCTCCGCACCTGACCTACCTGCGCTGTCAGCACGGCCTGCTGCAGCCGGAGGGCGGCGGGGCTTTACCGTGGCTGACCGCTGACTCTCTGCGGGAAATCGGGATCGACAGCGGGGAAGAGATGAACCTCTGCCCGCAGACTCAGGTGGGTCACCTGTCCTCCGCCAGGACTTTGCTCAGCCAGGTGTGGCTGAACTCGGAGGTCAGGCCGAGGGTGGGGCAGGACTGTGCTACGACCCGGCCGTGGTGGGGCAGTTTGTGGGGCAGTAAGGAGAGCTCCTGGGCCGAGGACCGGACCCTGACGGGCCGGCTCTGTCCACAACAACCAGCGCCTGAGACAAAAGGCCCCGACACAACAGAGAGCGTCACGAGGTGGAGGCTGGGAGAACGCGCTGGACCCCCCGACCACAAAGACGCCAACAATGGAGGCCAGAACACTGAGGGGTCCGAGCCAGACCACCGGCTCAGCATCAGGAACCACCTGAGGCATCCAGGACCGCTGACTCCGGATCAGGACAATGGTTACTCCAGTCTGGAGGAGGAACAGCTCCACCTGTGCCGCCTGTACCTGCTGAAGCCCCGGACCGGGCCGGAGCCAGAGACCGGGCCCACCGACACCAGCGACGCCGTCCTGACCGAGATGGAGGAAGAGAGTCCTGAAGAGTCCATGTCAGGAGAGGCGGAGGAGGAGGAGGAGGAACAGGAAGCAGCTTCTGAGGAGGTGACGAAGGTCTCCACCCCTCAGTGCCAGAACAAGAGCATCGCCTTCATCATGGGCTGCTCCTTAAGCGACGACTCCACCGACGACGACGGCTTCGACAGCGACAGCTCGTCTGATGAAGACGAGTCGGACTCGGACAGCGTGGACGCGTCGGAGGACGAGGTGGAGGACGAGGTGGAGGACGAGCGTCTGTGGAAGACGTGGTGTCACAGCACCGACCCCTACAACCCCCTGAACTTCACCGCCCAGCTGCACAGCAGCACGGCGCCACGCACCATCCCCCCCACCACACCTCCGTCCTCCACCCAGTCCACCCCCACCTCCTCCCCTGACCTCACCCTGCTCCCCCTCTCCTCCCCTCCACTCTCCTCCTCCTCCCCTCCCTCCAGCCTTGACGTCTGGGACGACTCCACCTCGGCCAGCGAGGCGGATGAAGCGGAGAGCCTCCACCTGTGGAGGTCCTTCAGCTGCTCCTCCGACCCGTACAGCCCGCTGAACTTCCAGGCACCGCTCAGGACTCGAGACCCCGGCGAGGCCGGGACGCGGGCCAGAACCAAGACCAGGAAGACCTCCCAGACGGGCCCCTGTCATACCACAGCATCTCCACCCAAGTACAGGAAGGAGGAGGCAGAGGAGCGGCTGGACAGCGGCTTCTCTGAGCCCTGCGCCTCCTCCAACACCTCCACCTCCTCCAGCACGGCCCGGCGCTGCAGCACCACCAAGAAGGTCAGTTTGTGTTCTGAGGTCAGCTGAGAGCAGGTCACATGATCACTGTCCACACACCTGGACACGCCTTCTGACGTGTAACACGTCCTGCACATGCTCAGTCAGTGTTTAGGAAAGACATAGGTGATGTTTGTGATTAGTCGACCTGAGCTCTTACAGACAGGTGAAGCCCCGCCCACTCCTGTCTCAGGTGTCAGATATACATGATGACATGAACATGTGACTCTTCCGTCAGGTTCGTTTCTGTGACGATGTCGAGGAGTTCTTCGCCAGCGGCGGCGAGGAGGACGAGGACCGCCACGGGCCATGGGAGGAGCTCGCCCGGGACCGCTGCAGATTCCTGCGGCGCTGTCAGGAGGTGGAGCAGAGCATCGCCTTCTGCCTGCAGCCGCAGCACCGGAGGAAGGTGTACTGCCGCCTCGCCGCCATCTACACCCACGCATAAGGCCCCGCCCTCTACGTCCAGTGAGGACAGACTATAGAGACCTGACTGACTGTGGTTCTGGTTCTGATGCGGGTCCACGTCTGTTTGTTTGGACCGACCCAACATGGTTCAGGACTCTGAGTCAGATACTAACCGGAGTTTGAAGGGCTCAACTTCACTGTGAGGAGAACCTGGTTCTGGTTCTGGTCTTTTCTTTCTAAAGCTGTTTGTTCTCTCGTCCAATCGTTTTACTCCCGACACAAGAACGAGCTGCTGATTCGTTTGTTTGAACCATTAAATGTAAATTTAATTAAAGAGTCGTCATCGATAGTCGATTAAATTGACTAATTAAACGTTTGATCCAAATTAAAACATTCGACTGATTTGAAGAGTTCTGATGGAAACAGCAGCTTGTTGTCCGGACCCGTTCTGACCCATCGGGAGTGGTTCGGTCCGGGCGGTCCCCCCACATGAACCCGGTCCAGATGAACCTAATTTAATGAGTTCAGTATTTAAGTTTGTCTTTAAGCCAAAGATCGTTAAAGTGTTTGAATCTGATTTGCATGAATTGATCTCATTAATATTCATCAGGTCACATGATCACTGAGTATTTTTCATCTGATCGTATTAACAACTCCCTTTAACCGTCGTCTGACGACAGGAAGTCCGCTCTGACGACAGGAAGTCCACTCTGACGACAGGAAGTCGGCTCTGACGCTGCTCACATTGAGACGTCTTTAATTAGCTGCCTTGTTAAACTCGTTAACTGGTCAGTATTTAATTAGTTTGATGGATCCAGATGAGTCTGGAAAATCATCAGAGTCTCATTAATAATTACCGATCAGCTGATCCAATTATTTTATAATTTTCTTCACTTTAAAGTTTAACGTTAAAAAAACAAACCTAAAGAAGACAAACTGGACCGAGTCTGACAGACGATCAAACACTCTGGCTCAGCTGATCGTGGTAAACAGACTCTGGCTCAGCTGATCGTGGTAAACAGACTCTGGCTCAGCTGATCGTGGTAAACAGACTCTGGCTCAGCTGATCGTGGTAAACAGACTCTGGCTCAGCTGATCGTCAAAAACACACTCTGGCTCAGCTGATCGTGGTAAACAGACTCTGTCTCAGCTGATCGTCATAAACACACTCTGTCTCAGCTGATCGTGGTAAACACACTGCTCAGCTGATCGTCGTAAACAGACTCTGGCTCAGCTGATCTTCATAAACACACTCTGGCTCAGCTGATCTTCATAAACAGACTGGCTCAGCTGATCTTCCTAAACACACTCTGGCTCAGCTGATCGTCATAAACAGACTCTGGCTCAGCTGATCTTCCTAAACAGACTCTGGCTCAGCTGATCGTCGTAAACACACTGCTCAGCTGATCGCTGGTCTTGGGCGTTAAAAATCACTTTTATTTTTCTAAAGTTTGTTTTTGGTTTCTCTGCTTTGTTTCTTCACTAAAGATGTTGATTAAATATTAATTAAATATTTAATGATCAATATTTAATGAGTCGTCCGCTTCTTCTCTCTACATGAACCTGTTTTCAAGGCCTTGAATCTGTGTCTCCAGGGCCTTAAAACAGACGTGGATCTGCTGCCACCTGCAGGTCAACGTGTGTCACTGCTGCTGTCAAACTGACGAATGTTGATGAGAAAACTTTATTGATCATCGAGTCGACATGTAAACACCCACAGAGTAATGTCAGCATGCTAACACGCTAAACTAAGATGAGAACATTACAGCTGATCGCGTTAGCATTTAGTACGTTAGCACCGCCTAGCACGGTCTCAGTCCTCCAGACTTCCTCTGATTATTCACGTGACAGTTCAGATCCTCAGTCGCCTTCAGACTCTTCACTTAAAAACACGTCCACGGGTTTGTAGAACAGTTCAGGTGGTTGGTCCTCAGTTCAAGTCAAACAGGAAGATGTAGCTGGTGTTCTCAGGTAAACCAAGACCTCGGAGTCCGACTCCCTCAGACTCCTCCACAGTCCGGTCCAGGAGACAAGGTGTTGAGTGTGCCGTCCTCCAGCTCCACCAGGCCCTGCAGGTACTTGATGTACCTGATGGCGGCTCTCAGCGTCTCCACCTTGCTGAGACGCTTGTCGGCGCTCTGACCCGGTAGGTGGTCCCTCAGTTTGGCGTAGCCCTGGTTGACGCACCTCACCCGCTGACGCTCCCGCTCGTTACGTTTCTGGATGAACGCCGGCTCGTAGGGACACTCGTACACGCTAAAGTGTCCGTGGTGGTGGAAGGGGTTCAGGTAGGGCAGGAGGCCAGGTCCAGGGCCCCTCAGAGGGGCCTTGTAGGGGTCCATGCCAGAGGGGTAGAGGAGAAAGGGGACGGAGCCCGACAGGGAGTGCTGAGAGACGGCACGGTCCTCACGGTGAGCAGCAGGGGGAGACAGACTGAAGCTCAGGTAAGACGATGGAGAGAAGCTCATCATGTGACCTGAACCTGACCGACACCTGCTGACGAGGAACACCTGAAAAACCAGCAGAGACCTCAGTGAAGGTTCATCCCGCAGAGACTCGACACAAACACTGAACTACGTCACGACTGTCCATAAGTGACACGACACACGGTGAGTTACAGAGATTATTTAAACAGTTCTTAGAAACAGACTGACCGCTGCACTTACTCCTCTCAGTTACACAGAACATGTCAAAGTTTAAATATAACTTAACTAACAAACAATGTGAAGTAATAGTTACTAATAAACTCAAAGTGATGCATTCATCTTCACTGCTGGACAAACTGTGAAGGCATAAACCTGTTACTGCTGCACTTTGAGTTTATTAGTACTGTTACATAAATGGTATTACTGGCTTCACATTAAATTTATTAATTTATATTAAAACTATGTAATTCAAATGGGTGGAAATTTTCTATGTAATTAAACATGTTAACACGTTAACATGTTTCTATGTTAACATGTTACACAGTTGACATGTTATCATGTTAACTGTGTAACATGATGAAGTGTCTTTGTCTCACCTTCTGATGCTGCTGCTGCTTCCTCTCCTGACTGAAGTTGCCAGATGAAACGCTGAAGCTTTACCTGCTTTTACTTGCTGAAGCTCCGCCCCTCCAGGTGTGTGATGGGATGTCAGGTAACGAGAGAGAAACACACACACACACACACACACACACACACACACAGGTATAAAACAATTGATTTTTGGAGTTTCTTCAGTGATGGAACATTAAATGCTGCCACAGACTTTGTTTTAAGTATTTCCAGATTCTCCAGGGTCTCCAGGTTCTCCAGGTCCTCTGCCTGCTCTGTGGACTCATATTTGTTGTAAGGAAACATCAAAGAGCATCGACAGATAAAAATGAGTGTTTGCAGTTTCCTCTTCCTAAATCCTGTATTTCCAGATGAAAGGCATCAGCGACACACACCCTTCCTGTCAGCCTCTCATCACACAACACACACTGATGACTGTTTACACACACACACACACACACCTGTAACCTGAGCTGTTGTATGAACGCAACGCTTCACTTCACTGCAGGTAACTCTTCATTCTTCATGTGACTGAGATGAAAACACATTCGACATGTTGCACACTTCTCTTCAGAATTATTATTATAAATGTTATTCATGACTTCAATGTGATTTATGAAATAAATTAAAGATGTATTCATGATTTACAGTCACTTCATAAATATTCAGACATTGAATGATCATTTCATTTTTGTTCTTTACATGTTCACTTTATGTTCCATGTGAGTAACGTGAACAACATCTGAACAACATTTCAACAACGTGTAAACAACATGTGAATAACATTTGAACATGTCCATTATATAACAATAATCACACTCACTGATGTGTCACTGTGTCTTCAGAAGGAAAAGCTCACATGTTCTGTTTCAGTCATATCATCAGTCAACACCTGTAGACTGAAAAAACACTTCAACCTGACACACACACACACACACACACACACACACACACTTATTTTAAGCTGGTTGCGCCCTCAGCAAGATTTGAAAATGGCCGACTGTCCGTGTGTAATTTCAGACTCTGACTGATCTCAGAGTCTGAACCTCGTGTTGTGATGACACACACACACACACACACACACACACACACACACACAGGAATAGTTGTTTTCATGTTGAAGTTTAGAATGGAGTAAACAAAGTTTCTCTGTCACCTCACACAGGAATCACGTTTTAAAGTCTGTGTAAAAAAATAAACAAATGTTCTGAGTTCATCAGACCAAAGAAGAAAGTGTTATTAACCATCCAGCTAAATTTGAATGATTAAAAATATCAACAAGTTTATGAAATCAGGTGTTAAAATCAGGTAAAAATTAATTCTCAGCTCCTGTGTGGGCGTGTCCTCTGAATGAAGCCACACCCACTCGTGGAAGCAGTCAGCAACCGTTTTGAAGCGGCTGAAACGTCAGATGGGTTCAGTAAATGACATGACTAACTTTGAGACAAATTCATCTCTGTCGCTCTGCTCAGGGCGGCCTCAGCGCGTCATCGAGCCACCCTTTAAGGACCGCCCACAAAATCCTGTTTGAACCTCGAACGCCACATTTCAGAAATACATCCTTCAAAGTCTAACTCTACATTTCAAAAATCTATAATTCAAAAATATATTATTCAAAGTCTAACTCCACGTTTCAAAAATATATAATTCAAAGTCTAACTCTACATTTCAGAAATATATCCTTCAAAGTCTACAGACAGATGTGCAATAGATGTCACGTGTACAGAACACACCAACACAAACATATTGTACAATTACAATGACTGATAAAATAACAATGAATTACAATGACTGATAAAATGACAATGAATTACAATGAATGATAAAATGACAATGAATTACAATGACTGATAAAATGACAATGAATTACAATGACTGATAAAATGACAATGAATCACAATGAATGACTGAACGACTGAAATGGTTGTGTTCGTTCAGAAGGTTTAAAAATGATACTGACATGATGCAAACGGAGAACATAGAAGGACTGAGAGACTTGATCTGATTCACTTTTCATCTCACACATCAACAAAACATCTTCAACAAACAAACACACCCACCATGCTGAGGAGAACCTTTCCCTTTGGTTCCTGAACTCCGGGGAGACGAGAAGACCCTCTCCTTCAGACTAACCTTCTGACTGCAGGGACACCAGAGACCAAAAGTCAGTTATTGACTTTGTATTAATCAGTCAGATCGGTTCTGAAATCAGAAATCTGAAACTGGACTGACCTGGGAGACGGTTCAGGCTGGGCATCCTTCCTGCAGTCAAACAGGTCATAGAGACAGACAGGTCAGAAAGACAGACAGATCGGAGAAAGAAAGACAGATCAGAGAGACAGGTCAGAAAGAGAGAGACAGGTCAGAGGGAGACAGACAGGTAAGAGAGAGAGGTCTGATGATTTACTTTACTGTGAATCTGATTACAAAAGAATATTTCAGTACTTGTAGTCGTATGTGTACTTGTAGTAGTGTGTGTACCTGAAGGAGAGTCCTGATTTGTTCTTGAGGTTTCTCAATAAATCCAGCTGATTGAGAGGTGGAATCAACCTGTAGATGACATCATACGTACATACATCATACATGCAGGTTCATATCAGTATTTAACACATGTACTGAGGTAGACAGTCTCACCTGTACATGGGGACAGACACTGTCCTCTCGTAATAATCCCAGGTTGACGTCAGGTCGGTTCGGCTCAAATTAGTGGCATAAACCCTCCATGCTGCCTGTACACACAGAGAACACATGATGTTTCCATGGAAACAGAGGCAGGGCAGGAAGCAACCTGTTGATTTTCAAAGTAAAAGCTTGACTCTGGAGGCAATACACTAACCCATTTCTGTCCTGTGATAATGGTTCATCTGTGATAAAGGCTCACCTGTATAAGTCCAGCTGCTGGGTTTCGTCTCTTCTCAAAGTGTTTCTGTCTGTGTTGCTCTTGAACCTTCAGAGCAAAACCAGAACCCAGGATCCCCTGAGAGACAGACAAACAGATAAGCTGGGATAAACCAGGTGAAGGCTCACCTGTCAGGTAAACATTAGAGTGACTCACAGCAGGCAGAGCAAAGAATGACACTCCGATCAGAGTGAAGGTTGCAGCCAACAGACGTCCGTTCCAGGTGATGGGGAACTTGTCTCCATAACCGATAGTTGTCAAGGTGATCTGAAAGAGACAGACACAAACCAATCAGGTCATCCTGCTGTGAAGAGGAAACAGGAAGTCTTTGAGTGTACTGTGACATCATCAGAAGATCTGATCTATTTATGTTACTCAAACCCAATGTAGCATATAAGACTGCCACCTGCAGGGACAGGAACACAGGAGCAAGTGTGGGGACCCGAGGAGTGCTGATTCCCAGCACCACAGAATGGTCCCAGGGACACTGACTGTCACCTCACTGGCCGGGAAAGGAACTGAAGCTGGTGCAGGGAAAGAACGGTCTGCCTGATCTGAACCTGAGTGGGGTTTTGTTATTTGATTTCTGTTCTAGTCATGGATTGGTAATGATAAACACCATGTTCGAGCATAAGGTCATTCAATAGTGTACTTGGTACCAGTACATCTTAGGAGATAAATGATCGAGTTTGTGGTTGTGTCATCAGATCTGTTGTTGTATGTCTTGGACACTCGAGTGAAGAGAGGAGTGACACTGTCAGCTGATCACCACCTGGTGGTGAGTTGGATCAGATGGTGGGGGAAGCTGCCAGACCAACCTGGTAAACCGAAACATTTACTGAGGGTGAACTGTTAACGTCTGGTGGAGGCCTTTCCAGCTTGGTTGGCCCTAAGGGTCTCTTGAGGCAGAGATACTGGGGGACAA
>NC_040016.1:25760449-25770881 GCF_000972845.2 Larimichthys crocea | reverse complement strand
AGATATGTAGAGATATGTAGATATGTAGAGATATGTAGATAGTGTAGAGATATGTAGACATGTAGAGATATGTAGATAGTGTAGAGATATGTAGAGATATTTAGATATGTAGAGATATGTAGATATGTAGAGATATGTAGATAATGTAGAGATATGTAGATATGTAGAGATGTAGAGATGTGTAGATATGTAGATAATGTAGAGATATGTAGATAATGTAGAGATATGTAGAGATATGTAGATAGTGTAGAGATATGTAGACATGTAGAGATATGTAGATAGTGTAGAGATTTGTAGAGATATTTAGATATGTAGAGATATGTAGATATGTAGAGATATGTAGATAATGTAGAGATATGTAGATAATGTAGAGATATGTAGAGATGTAGAGATGTGTAGATATGTAGATAATGTAGAGATATGTAGATAATGTAGAGATATGTAGATATGTAGAGATATGTAGATATTGTAGAGATATGTAGATATGTAGAGATATGTAGATAATGTAGAGATATGTAGATATGTAGAGATGTGTAGATATGTAGAGATATGTAGATATATGTAGATATGTAGAGATATGTAGATAATGTAGAGATATGTAGATATGTAGAGATATGTAGATATGTAGAGATATGTAGATAATGTAGAGATATGTAGATAATGTAGAGATATGTAGAGGTGTAGAGATGTGTAGATATGTAGATAATGTAGAGATATGTAGATATGTAGAGATATGTAGATATGTAGAGATATGTAGATATTTTAGAGATATGTAGATAATGTAGAGATATGTAGATAATGTAGAGATATGTAGATAATGTAGAGATATGTAGACATGTAGAGATATGTAGATAGTGTAGAGATATGTAGACATGTAGAGATATGTAGATAGTGTAGAGATATGTAGAGATATTTAGATATGTAGAGATATGTAGATATGTAGAGATATGTAGATAATGTAGAGATATGTAGAGGTATGTAGATATGTAGATAATGTAGAGATATGTAGATATGTAGAGATATGTAGATATGTAGATATGTAGAGATGTGTAGATATGTAGAGATATGTAGAGATATGTAGATATGTAGAGATATGTAGATAATGTAGAGATATGTAGATATGTAGAGATATGTAGATATGTAGAGATATGTAGATAATGTAGAGACATGTAGATATGTAGAGATATGTAGATAGTCACTAATGTGAAAAATATCCGAACATCTGTTGAGGTGAGCAGACAGCACGGGGCAGTAACTGTCTAGTCATTCGTGTAAGATTAGTTCAGATGTGACGTGGCTCCAAACAGGAAGTATCAGGACAGAACCTTTTCATGACCAAAGATCCTCATCAGGAACAATAATAACTAATATCAATGATATCAATGATAAAAAAAAAAAAAATTAATAATAATGAATTATTTTTAATGTTGCGTGGTATTAAGTGTATTTAATGTATGTTTATTATATTTTTGCATTATTATTATGATTATTATTTTCATTCTTATATTTTTCATTATTTCTTCTTTCATTATTATTATTGCTTCTTATTATTTATTATTATTATTTATATTACTATTATTTTTAGTGGTATTATATGATTAGTATTTCCGTATTTATTTTAGTCATTATTATTAATGTTTTTTTTTTGTATCTTGAATCATTGGGGATATGTAGTTAGTTGGATGATTTGGGCCTGGATGGAGGGCGTTTGGGCATGGAAAAAGGTGCGGTCCGTGAGACGGGCCGGGGGGGAGCACGGCACAAGCGGATACGAAGCGGACACGAATGAAGAGGGACAGTGACGGCCCCCGGCGGTCCGGCGTCACCTGCAATACATGTATGGGGCTGAGAGGGGGCACAAGGAGGGACGAGCGACAGAGGTCTGGACATAGCGACAGGGCGCTGACAGCGCGACATGACGCTGCGACGAGGCGCCCGAGCGGCGACCGAGGGTCGACAAGCGCGACAGGAGCGGACAGAGGCGCGACAGAGCGGTAACATGCGTGACCAGTAGCGGACACTAGCGCGACAGAGCTGTACATAAGTCCTGCACCAGGATGCTGACAGGAGCGCTACAGAGCGACAGAGCGACACAGGCTCGACAGCGCGCCAGCGGTCGAAGAGCCGCGACAGAGCGAATATGTCGGACGATTCAGCGAAGAGCGCGACTAGAGGGTACAGATGCGAGACAGTGAGCTGACAGAGCGCGACTAGCAGATCGACATAGTCGTCGACATAGCCTACAGAGCTGACAACTCTGCGAGACAGCTGACAGAGCGACAGACGCGCGGGACAGGGTAGCGAAGAGCGCGAAGAGCGACAGAGGCGCTTGACAGATCGACGAATGCGACATGCTCTATCAATCTCTACATAGTTCGACATATGTCTTACATATCTCTACATTATCTATATCAGCGTACAGACCTCTTTACATAGCTCTACATGTAGCTACAGATCGCTACATATGCTTACAGAAGCAATCTGACATTATCTAAAAATATCTCGACATGATTCGCTACACTAGCGACATATGCGCTACATGGCTACATATTCGTCTTACACGATCGACCCTATCGCGTACTATAAGTGCGACATAGCTCTGACATGGAGCGTGGCTACCTATCTATCATATCGTCGACAGATCGAGACCAACGATCGTACATTATCGTCTAAATGGTGTCTACATATCTCGACCATTATCTACTATATCTCGACACTTCACATATCGGCGAATGTCTACATAGCGCGGATCTGAGCGACAGTAGCGCGAAGGCGCGGCGACATAGCGACAGAAGCGCGATCAGGTAGCGCACAGAGCGCGACAGGAGCTTGGACAGAGCGACACACCGCGACAGCGCGACAGAGCGCGACATGGAGCGACATGATGCGCGACTAGGAGCGACAGAGCGCGTCCAGCTGCGACAGAGCCGTCGACAGAGCGCGACAGGAGCGAAGAAGCGCGACCATATCGACAAGCGCGACAGGAAGTCGACAGTAGCGCGACAGGAGCGTGACAGACGTGACAGGCGACCGAGTCGCGACATGGCGACAGAGCGTCTACAAGAGCGCGAAGGAGCGCATCAGCGCGGGACAGAAAGCGCGACATAGCGTACTACCAGGAGACAGTAGGCGATCTAAATCTGCGACCGAGCGCGACAGGATAGACAGATGTCCGGCTTGTGACAGTCTGCGGACCAGAGCGCAGAGCTCGACAGAGCTCGACAGGAGCTCCAGCGCGCGAGAAACAGAGCGACAGAGGCGACAGAGGCGATCGAGAGCGCGAGACAGCCGGGCGAAAGATCTCGACCAGCTGAGACAAGACTTGCGACAGAGCGGTCGTACATGGCGACAGTAGCGCGACATGAGCTACATCGTCTCGAACAGGGCTGACATAGGTCTTCTGATCAGGAGCCTACTATCTGCGGACCAGATCTGCGACATGAATCTACAATCTCTACATTTATCTAATATCTTACGATATCTAATTATCTTCTAACCTATCCCGACATGTCTACATAATTCTCTAACAACTAGTGCTACATATCTACTTGACAACTATTTCGGAATATCCCTACCAATCTAGCTACATATCTCGTACAGATGTCGACAGTATCTAACATGGTAGTCTACATATCTCGCCACTAGTCAATAATCTCGATATTGAGCTTACAGAGCGGTGCGACATGCTTACATTATTCTACATTAGTCTCTAACATAATCTACAGATCTCTAAATATGGCTTACATAGCTGCTACATTATCTACATATCTCTGACACTATCTCTGAAATGATCTCGGACTTGAGGTACAGATCTCTACATAGTCTCTAAACATTATTACATATCTCTACAGTTTACATATCTCTACATATTCTACATAGCGTCTACCACTATTACCGATCTTCTACCACTATCTACATATCTCTACAATAAATTACATTATCTCTACACTCTCTACAATATCTCTTACACTATTGCTACAATTCTCTACATATGCTTACTAATCTACATTCTCTACATTCCCACACTGTTGGAGCATGTAGTGTGTTTTACACAGTATATAGTATTCTAACAGCCAGAAAGTAGTATAGTATTACATAATTACATGCAGCATAATGTAGTATTATCAGCGTATATGTAGTATTATAATCTCACAGAAATCTGTTTAATTGTATTAGTTATAACTGACAGTCCACCCTCCTGAGCCAAATGTGAACGTTTTTTGGCACTCCGACGTACCCGACGTCTCACTTTCGTGGGTTCCCCTATAAAATGTGCTCTTCACTGCTTCTTTTGCTGTTTGTATCGGAGGAGGTAAGCGACACTGTGTCCAGAATTTCCGGTGTGCTTCTGTGTTAAGTACATTTAAAATTCTTCCTACCGAATAAAAAGCTCTGTCATGGCCAGGGTTACCACATATCTAAAAGAGCTCTCTCCCTCGTCTTTCAGTGTTTATTCCTCATGTCCAGGCACTGGTGGCTAAGTCCTTGGTGTTGGAAGAGGCCATCGTCACCATCTCCTCTTTACTGAAAACCTCTCTCTCTCTCTCTCTCCTCTCTCTCTCTCTCTCTTCCTCTCTCTGTCTCTTCTCTCTCTCTCTCTCTCTACCTCTCTCTCTCTCTCGTGTCCTCTCTCTCTCGTCTCAATCTGTAAACCTTCACTGTCTCATTAATCATTATACTAACTAAATCTTCTTTCCCTGGAGTTCTGTCTCTGTGTGCCCGCAGGTTCTCGTGGGATGTGGCTGTGCTGGCTGTGGTTCCTGCTGACTGTCACTACTCTACATATTACTAACTGTCATTATTGCTGCCATAATCTGTACTGTAATCATTTTATCTAGTCATTGTAATTCATTTCATTTTATCGAGTATCTTGTCATTTATCATGTCACTTTGTATATTCGTCATTGTAATTCATTGTATCATTTTATCATCTTGTATTCATCTGTAATTTGATCACAGTTATCATTGTCATTTTATCATCCATTGTAATTCATTGTCATTTATCAGTCATTTTGTATTCTTGTCATTTTATCATTCATTGTAATTCATTGTCCTTTATCAGTTATTTATATTCATTGTTATTTTATCAGTCATTTAATTGTACCAAAATATGTTTGTGTTGGTGTGTGTTCTGTACACGGGACATCTATTGCACCATCTGGTTTTCGGATTTGCGGATAATTTTCGAAAAGTAGCGTTACACTTTGAAATATTATTTTTGAAACGTGGACGTAGACTTTTGAATAATAACTATTTTTGAATTATAGATTTTTGATGTAGAGTCAGCTTTGATGAATGTATGGATTTTGAATGTGCGTCTGAGGTTTCAAAACAGGATTTTTGGGCGGTCCTTAATAAAGGGGTGGCTCGATGACGCGTCGATGCGAGGCCGCCTTGAGCAGGAGCGGACAAGATGACTGAATTCGTCTCATAAGTTAGGTCATGTATTTATGAACCCATTCTGACGTTTCAGCCGCTGTCTTCAAAAAACGTTGCTGTACTGCCCTTCCACGAGTGGGCGTGGCTTTTTTCGTGAGGACACGCCACCACACAGGAGCTGAGAACTTAACTTTTACCTGATTTTAACACTGATTGTCATAAAATGTGGAGGGTTATGTGTTTGACGTCATGTCAAATTAGCTGAGTTAACAAAGATCTACTTTTTCTTTGGTTGAGAACTCAGAAACTTTGTTATTATTTTTTTACACAGACTTTTAAGAGACGTGTTACCTGTCTGTGAGGCGACAGAGAAAACTTGTTTAATTCCATTCTAAAACTCAACCATGAAAACAAATATCCTGTGTTGTTGTTGTGTGGTTTGGGTGTGTAGTGTGTGTGTGTGGGTGTGTGTGTGTGTTGGGTGTGTGTGTTCATCACAACACCGAGGTTCGACTTCTGAGATCAGTCAGAGTTGAAATTACACACGGTACCACGGGCCCATTTTTTCAAATCTTGGCTGAGGGGCGCGCGCTAACCAGCATTTAAAAATAATGTTGTGTTGTGTGTGTTGAGTGTGTGTTGTGTGTGCAGGCTTTGAGTGTTTTTTCGTTCTACAGGTGTTGACTGCATGCGATATGGGACTGAAACAGAAGCACATTGTGAGCTTTTCCGTTCTGAAGACACCAGTGATGGTGGACACATCAGTGAGTGTGGATTCATTGTTAACTTATAATGGGACTATGTTCCAAATGTATTCACATGGTTTGTTTACAGTCTTGTTTGAATTTTGAATGTTCAGTGATTGTGTTCTACGTTACTCACATGGAAATTAAAGTGAACATGTAAAGAACAACAAAAATGAAATGATCATTCAATGTCTGACAATATATTTATGACAAGTGACTGTAAATCGCATGAATAAATCTTTCATTTATTTCATAAAAAAAACTACACAAATTGAAGTTACTGAAAAACATTTATAAAATAATTTCTGAAGAGATTTCAGTTGTGGCAACATGTCGAAATGTGTTGTTTTTCATCTACATGAAGCCATGAGGTGTTACCTGCGTGAAAGCGTTCGTTCTACAAACCAGCTCAAGGTTACAGGTGTGTGTGGGGGGGGTGTGTGGTGGTGTGCAGTGGTGTGGTGGTGTGTGGTGTGGTGGTGGGTGAAACCTGGCAGGGTCGGGGCGTGTGTGTTGTGTGCTAGGAGAGGCTGACCAGGAACGGGTGTGATGTCGCTGTGCCTGTTCATCTGGCGAAATACGGATTCAGAGAGCAGAGGTAAAACGTGCCAAACATCATTATTCTGTCGATGCTGCTTTGATGTTTCCCTATACACACATTGCAGTCCACGGAGCGTAGGCAGAGGGCACCTGGAGGAAACCTGGGGCCCCTGCGAGAATCTGGAAACTTTTTAAAACAAAAGTCTTGTGAGCATAAGATTTCCATTAGTCCCTCATGAAAGAAGACTCCCACAAATCACATTGTTTCTATACCTGTTGTGTGTGGGTGGTGTGTGTGTGTGTGTGGTGTTTCTTCTCTGTTACCTGACATCCCATCACACCCCCTGGGCGGGCGGAGCTTCTTCGCAAGTTAAAAGCAGGTTTACAGCTCCGTTCCATCTGGCCACCCTTCAGTCAGGGAGAGGAAGCAGGCCCGAGCAGCATTCAGATGGTGAGGTCGACAAAGGACACTTCATCCTGTTCCACAGTTAAACAGTTGATACAACAGGTCACACTGTGTAACATGTAAACATGCCCACCTGTTAACGTGGTTACACATGTTTCAATTTACATTAAAAATTTCCCAAACCCATTTGATTACATGTTTTAATTTAAATTAATAATTTAATTGTGAAGCCAAAGTAATCTCATTTATGTACTACAGGTACTATAACTCAACGTGAGCAGTAACGGGTTTTGCCTTCACAGTTTGTTCCACGCAGTGAAGATAGAAGGATGCATCATTGCAGTTTTATCGTAACTATCTCTTCAACATTGTTTGTTAGTTAAGTTTATTTTAACTTGCCCACTGTTCTGTTGTAAACTGAGAGGAGGTAAGTGCGCAGCGGTCAGTTGTTTCTAAGAAACTGTTAAATAATCCTGTAACTCACCGTTGTGTCGTGTCACTTATGGACACGTCGTACGTAGTTCAGTGTTTGTGTTCGAGTCTGTGGGATTGAACTTCACTGAGGTCTCTGCTGGTTTTCAGGGTGTTCCTCTGTCCGCAGGTGTAAAAAATAAATACTAAATAAAAAAGTAATTAAAAAAACACAGGGGGACGTTCATAAGAGCCGGGTCTTTTTTCAGAAATACCAAAACACTTCCCGCCCTCCTTTTAATTTAAGTGACCTGTGCCTTGGCTTAAGGATATTATACTGTCCGTTGATTAGGCCCAGATCGCCGATCCGCCTGTGGGAGGTTCCATTTCAGCAGCAGGAGGGGGGAGGGGAGGGCGGAGGCTTCTCTCAGGATATTTACTTAAAAAATTTATTTAAATATTTTATGTATAACAATAACATTTTCTTCAGATTCTTTGAGTCAGTACTTCCGTTCATGATCATGTCCTTTATATTTATTATGGTTTAAATGAACAACAGGACGCATCTTGCCTGGTCTCACGTGACCTCCTCCTCCGCGGCATCGTCCCTGGAGATCAGTCCGGGTACTGATGTGATCAGCCCGTTCATTAGTCCTCAGCTGATCATACGGATCCAGGCTTGTTCGCGCCTCATCCATTATTTTCTCGACTCCTCCACCTTTTCAATTTCTTACTTTTAATTCTTCATCTCAATCTTCTTTCTTCATCAGCTGTAGGAAACCAATTGCTGCGCGTGCGGGCCGGCCGTGTGGCGCGCCCTTTACCAGGGGGTGACGTACTGCCACACGCGCCGGACACGTGACTGTCTCACCCTTTACCTGCTAATGGGGCTAACAGCTGCGGACGGCTAATTATCAGCTGATTGACCAGTCAGAGTATCTATTACTCTTGTTTCCTCCTAAGATGAATCCCTGTGTTTGATCTGAAGCTTTTATATGTTAATGTTAAGTTAATTGTTAAGCTGCAAAGAAACATAAAACCTCAAAAATAAGAAAGCACTGTCCCAGTCTGTATCTGAGAGAGCACAGATACTTCAATAATGAAATACTATACTTAATACTGTTACTTCAATACTGCAGTACCTGTACTTTATACTGTACCGTCAATACTGCCCCACTTACTGTAGTAAACTACTGTACTTACAAATATGCACAGTTACTGTACTTCAATTCAACTGCAGTACTTTACTTCAATACTGCACGTAACTGTTATCTTAAGTACTTCGTATACTGTAGTAAATGCTGTACTCTTTGTTTACTTCTTTTCCAGTTATGTTGGACCCAGTCCACCTGTTTCAAAACAAAGCTCAGATGTTTGTACTCCCCGAACTACGGACTTCAACTGTCTGAAGTTCAGGAAAATCGAGGGGACGTAATGACTCCAAGGGAGAGGGACCAGGACCAAACTGGCGATTCCAAACTGGTCCTCCGTGTGATGCCTTTGAAAAAAGTTCCTTTGAATACCTTAAAAACACTTTACTTTTACACAAAATTTAAAAACGTCTGGAAATTCAACAGAAAGCACCAAAACACAAAAAAACAACTACTTTAATTATTTTATTCGTCAGCTTTGATGAGCTTCGTTCGTAATCTCATTTTTTTTATGTTTGACATGCACACTGACTATTCATGGTTTGATATGCCGATCCTTGTTCTCTTGCCTGAATTCGACTTCTCATTACTTCCCCAGTTCACCATTCCTCATCAATCAAAGAAGGGATGGACTCAGTCTAAAAAATACCAGTTTCGACCCTTTGCATTGGTTTTTTCTTCTTTCCCGGGTCCGTTGTTGCTGCAGACCTCTGCGTTCTTTGCCTTGTCCTGTCGCTAGAACCTTGTCTGCCGCGTCTGTCACCAGACCCGGTCCGGTCCGTCGGCAGACCCGGTCCTGGTCAGTTGCAGACATCATCCTGGTCGTTTTTTGCAGACCTTGTCCTGGTCCGGTCGCAGCCGACCCCGGGGTTGTGGTCCGTCGCAGCACCCAGTATGATCCAGGGTCGTTCCGCTGTTGGTGTTGGCTCAGGTCTTCAGGACGTTCCCCTCTGCGTGCCTTGCCTGCCAGCCGTGGTTGCTTGTTGTGGTTTGGGTTGGTGTAGCTTATTGTGGTGTTGTGTGTGGAGGTTTGAAGAGAAAGAACGAGCCGATCCTGTCCGGCGTCAGAGAATGGCGAAGTGCCGAGGGGAGGTGACGGAGCTGCTGGAGGTCTGGCCTTCCGGCCATGATTGCCTCAGCAGCTTATTTTTTTGTGGATGGTGAAGAGTTGTGAACATGAATCGCATGGACTCAGCTGTTTGCCTCCACTCCTGGCCAGGCCTTGGATCAGCCTGAGGGGGAGGGACGGGATGGAGATTTCCCCCATGTGCTGGTTGGAGGTACGAACCACTCGGTGGACCAGTGACGGTCAGATCTCAGCTGTCTGTGAGTTAAGGACACACCATGTTGATGATATTCACTTTTTCAAAGGCGTTTACTGTGTGTACCTCATCTTCGTGTTTGTTTGTCTTCCAGCGTGTTCAATCCCACTCGCATCTTGATAGTGGCGCCAAATTTCTGCTCCCTTGCTACGCTGACAATGTGCGCCTTTTGCTTGTCAAACATTTCATCGCAGCTGGGTCGCTTACTAACTTTTTTCTACTGCGCCGTTGCAGTCGGTTTACAGACTTGTTCTTTTTCTGAATCTCTATGCAGGATGTCCTCACACACCTTCCATCTATGTCATCTTGTTTTCGGGCCCGGGATTAGCGTGGCGGACCTGAAGCCCCCTGTGCCAGGACCGGGACCCCGATTTCTGTTTTGCACAGGCAGCCGACATCTATTTTTCAGTGGACCCAGTGGGAGGTAGAGAGAAATCCTTTTGCCAAGACCATTGATTGGACAGGTACAAGAGAGCA
>NC_040016.1:25740154-25760439 GCF_000972845.2 Larimichthys crocea | reverse complement strand
TATTATACTTTTTTTCTAATTTGATTTATTATTTTAAGGGTTATTTTAATATTTTTATTATTAAAATTTTATCATTATTATGATTATTATTGTATTATTTTCATTAATTATAATTGTTTTAACATTATTAAGGTATTTTCATTATGAAGTATTTTTCCATTATTATTAATTATTATTATATTATGTGATTATTAATTATTAGCTCTTATTTATTATTATTATTATTTTTGCGATTATTATTAATTATTCAATATTAATTAATTTTTGTTTTTTGATTTTTTATCAAGTGATATCATTGATTATTAGTTAGATATTGTATTCACTGATGAGAGGAGCTTTGATCATAAGAATGAAAAGGTTCCGTGTCCTGATACTTTCCGGTTTGGAGCCACGTCACATCTGAACTAATCTGTAACTCGAATGACTAAGACAGTTATCATTGCAGCCCCGTGGGGCCCTGCCTCAACCTGCACAATCAGAGTGTGTCGGTATATTTTATTGTTCACATGAGTTGACTAGCTAACAGATCGCTAACATAATCGCACATGTGCCATCGAGGCATTTATCGTAACCATATAAAGCGCGTAGCAAGCCTAACGATAGCTTCTACATAATTAACAGATATCTACATTTATCTAACAACAATAATCGTCTAACATATCTTACACAATCGCTACAATATCTACACAGACTCTACATATCTACAGATCTCCTAAAACATTAATCCTACATAAGTCTCTACATTATATGCATATCTACAAACAATATCTGTGCGACATCCTCTTTTCTGCTACATGATCTACATATCTCTACAGTTTATCTACATAGAACGTGCTACATATCTACATATCTCGTACATAGTTCTACATATCTATACATTATTTCTTCTAGACATTATCTTCAACATAATCATTTCTATACGTGATGATCTTCCATAAAAATATCGCTACATACCTAACGTCATTCTCTATACATACTACATACCCATTACGAATATTCGCCTATACATAGCTACTACAGAAGCTCTAGCTACTACTAACAAAAATATCAATAAAAAAACTCAAATACAATTATTCTAGCATATCTACTAAATACTAGACAATTATCTCATAGTCGTTGTCTACATATCTCTACATATCTACATAATCTTCTACATTATCTACATATCAATACACAAAATACCGACTAAAACATAAATCTCTACAATTATCTAAAATAGCATCTAAAAATAATCGCTCTAACAATATCTCTACATATTCGGTAAATATCTCTACATATCTCTAACACTAGCTACAATAGTCTACATGTCTACAAGTAGCTCGACACTATCAACGAAACAGATCTCTACATCATTCTACATATCTCGAACATACTCTACAGTATCTACAGAGCTCGACTATAGCTCTAACACATATACATATCTCTACATGTCTTACTGATCCTCTACAATTATCTCCAAAGTAATCTTCTCTACACTATCTACATATCTTCTCAACATGTATAGAGCAATATCTCTAAACATAGCTACAAGATCGTCTAAACATATTTTCTACATTATCTACAAAAAAAAAAAATATCTCTACATTTAATCCATTACAAGTATCTCTACATTTATCTACATAACAATAGCGTACACATCTCTACATCTCTACAATATCTCTGACAAAAATTATCTACATATCTCTAACATGATCGTACATATATCTACTATCGAACATATCTCTACATATCTCTACATTATCTACATATCTCGACAATTATCCTAAAACATATCTCTACATAATCTACTATCTCCCCTCTACAATTATCGACAATAATCTCTACATATCTACATTGACTCTACATGTATCTACATAGTTCCGAACTGACAATATTCTCTACATATCGACACAGCTCTACATAGCTATAACATATCTCTACGATTATATAAAGCTAACATAATCTCTACAAATAGCTCTACATTATCTACGGATTAATTAAATCTACAGATCCTCTACAGTAATCAGACAGAGTAGTCTGACAACAACCATATCTGCACTTACATATCGTCTACAAATTAGCATACATCCATATCTCTACATATCCTACAATATCTCACATATCTAAAAACATCTCTACATAAATTCTAACAATATCGTCTACAAATCTCCATACAACTATCGACAAAAAAATAAATAATAATAAAGTAATTAAAACACAGGAAGTTCAAGAGCGGGTCAGAAATACAACTCCCGCCTCCTCTACATTTGTGACCTGTGATTGGCTAAGGATATTATACTGTCCGTTGATTGGCCAGTCGCAGATCCGCCTGTGGGAGGTTCCATTTCAGCAGAGTAGGGGGGGGGGGCGAGGCTTCCTCAGATATTTACTTAATTTATTTTATATTTTATGATAACAATAACATTTCCTTCAGATTCTTTGAGTCAGTCCGTTCATGAATCATGTCCTTTATATTTTTCTTGGTTTAAATGAACAGACGCATCTTGCCGGTCTCACGTGACCCTCCTCCTCCGGGCGTCGGTAGATCAGTCCGGTCTGTGTGATCAGCCCGTCATTAGTCTCAGCTGATCATCGATCCGGCTGTTCGCGCCTCATCGACTCCTCATCACCTTCATCTTCTTCATCTTCATCTTCATCTTCTTCTTCATCAGCTGTAGGAACATGCTGCGCGTGCGGGCGGCCGTGTGGCGCGCTACCAGGGGGTGAGTACCTGCACACGCGCCGACACGTGACTGTCACCTTTACATGCTAATGTGGCTAACACGCTGCGGGACGCTAATTATCAGCTGATTGACCAGCAGAGTAATCTATTACTCTGTTCCTCATTAAGATGAATCACGTGTTTGATCTGAAGCTTTAATGTGAAGCTGCAAAGAACTTTTCAAAATAAAAGCACGTCAGTCTGTCTGAGAGAGCACAGAGTACTTCAATACTGCAATACTGTACTTTAATACTGTACTTCAATACTGCAGTACTGTACTTTAATACTGTACTTCAATACTGCAGTACTGTACTTAAGTACTGTACTTCAATACTGCAGTACTGTACTTCAATACTGCAGTACTGTACTTCAGTACTTCAGTACTTGAGTAAATGTACTCTGTTACTTCTTCAGTGTTGGACCCGTCACACCTGTTCAAACAAGCTGCAGATGTTTGTTCTCCCGCTGACCTTCACTGTCTGAAGTTCAGACTGAGGGTAATGATCCAAGAAGGACCGGACCAAACTGGATCCAACTGGTCCTCAGTGTGATGCCTTGAAAAAAGTCCTTGAATACCTTAAAAACACTTTAAAAAGTTAAAAAGTCCTGGAAATTCAAAAGAAGCCCAAAACACATTTTAATATTTTATTCGTCAGCTTGATGAGCTCGTTCGTAAAACACTGAATATTCAGGTTTGATACCGACTGAAGACTTCTCACTCCAGTCACATCATCAACAAGGACTCAGCTAAAAACCAGTCTGTCCCGGTCCGTCACAGACCCGGTGCCGGTCCGTTGCAGACCTTGTCCCGGTCCGTCACAGACCCGGTCCCGGTCCGTCGCAGACCCGGTCCTGGTCAGTTGCAGACCTCATCCTGGTCAGTTGCAGACCTTGTCCTGGTCCGTCGCAGACCCGGTCCTGGTCCGTCGCAGACCCAGTCTGATCCATGCTTTGTTGGTGTGGCTCAGGTTCAGGACGTTCCCCCGTGCAGCCGTGGAGGTGAAGAACGAGCCGATCCTGGCGTTCAGAGAAGGAAGTGCAGAGAGGACGGAGCTGCTGGAGGTCGGCCTGCATGACTCAGCAGATATTTGTGAGTTAGAGTGTGAACATGAATCATGACTCAGCTGTTTGCCTCCACCCTGTCAGGCCTTGGACAGCCTGAAGGGGAGGACGGAGGAGATCCCATGTGTGGTTGGAGACGAACACGTGTGGACCAGTGACGTCAGATATCAGCTGTCTGTGAGTAAACAACATGTTGATGATATCACTCAAACGTTTACTGTGTGACCTCACTTCCTGTTTGTTTGTCTTCCAGCCGTTCAACCACTCGCATCGAGTGGCAAAGTTCTGCTACGCTGACAAGGTGAGCCTGTCAAACATCACAGCGCTGCTGCTGAATAATGGGCTGTTCAGTTAAAGACTGTTTTGCTGACTCATGCAGGATCTCATCAACAAAGCCATCGAGGCATCTGTGTCGGCCAGGAGAGAGTGGGACCTGAAGCCCGTCCAGGACCGAGCCCAGATTCTGTTCAAGGCAGCCGACATCATCAGTGGACCCAGGAGAGCAGAAATCCTTGCCAAGACCATGATTGGACAGGTACAAGAGAGCAGAGACCCTGATTGGACAGGTACAGAAGAGCAGAGACCCTGATTGGACAGGTACAGGAGAGCAGAGACCCTGATTGGACAGGTACAGGAGAGCAGAGACCCTGGTTGGACAGGTACAGGAGAGCAGAGACCCTGATTGGACAGGTTTTTGGCCATGGTTTTACTTGGTGATTGGAGTATATTGATAAAGATATAAATTCCTGCAGCCTTACCTGCCCAGTGGCCCGACACCAACATGTAACATTGTAACTATATAATCTGAAACTATTGTAAGATAAATATGTTTAAATAAGCCCAGAGTTCCCCTTAACCGCAGGGGACTGTGTCCCAAATCTAACACTCCAACCCTCTCTCACTCTGACTCACTCACTCTCACTCTCACTCACCCTCTCTCTCTCACCCTCTCTCACTCTCACTTTCTCACCCTCTCACACCCTCTCTCACTCTCACCCTCTCTCACTCTCACTCTCTCACCCTCTCTCACTCTCTCACCCTCTCTCACTCTCACCCTCTCTTACCCTCTCTCACCCTCTCACTCTCACCCTCTCTCACCCTCACTCTCACTCTCACCCTCTCTCACCCTCTCACTCTCACCCTCTCTCACCCTCTCTCACTCTCACCCTCTCTCACTCACTCTTACCCTCTCACTCTCACCCTCTCTCACTCTCACTTTCTCACCCTCTCACACCCTCTCTCACTCTCACCCTCTCTCACTCACTCTTACCCTCTCACTCTCACCCTCTCACTCTCACCCTCTCTCACTCTCTCACCCTCTCTCACTCTCACTCTCTCACCCTCTCACTCTCACCCTCTCACACCCTCTCTCACTCTCACTCTCACCCTCTCACTCTCACCCTCTCTCACCCTCTCTCACTCTCTCTCACTCTCACCCTCTCTCACCCTCTCACTCTCACCCTCCCTCACCCTCTCTCACTCTCACCCTCTCACTCACTCTCACCCTCTCACTCTCTCACCCTCACTCTCTCTCCCTCTCCCCTCTCTCTCCCTCTCTCACCCTCTTTTACCCTCTAACTCTCACCCACTCTCACCCTCTCTCACCCTCTCTCACTCTCTCTTCCTCTCTCACCCTCTCACTCTCACCCTCCCTCACCCTCTCTCACTCTCACTCTCTCACCCCCTCTCACTCTCTCACCCTCTCTCACTCTCTCACCCTCTCTTACTCTCACCCTCTCACTCTCGCTCTCACCCTCTCTCACTCTCTCACCCTCTCTTACTCTCACCCTCTTTCTCTCACCCTCTCTCACCCTCTCACTCTCACTCTCACCCTCTCTCACCCTCTCTCACCCTCTCTCACCCTCTCTCTCTCTCACTCTCTCACCCTCAGGGTAAGACGGTGGTCCAGGCAGAGATCGATGCGGCTCACTCACTCACTCTCTCACCCTCTCTCACCCTCTCTCACTCTCACCCTCACTCTCTCCCTCTCTCACCCTCTCTCACCCTCTCTCACTCTCACCCTCACTCTCTCCCTCTCTCTCCCTCTCTCACCCTCTAACTCTCTCTCACTCTCACCCTCTCTCCCTCTCACTCTCTCACCCTCTCTCAGCCTCTCTCACTTTCACTCTCTCACCCTCTCTCCCTCTCACTGTCTCACCCTCTCTCATCCTCTCTAACTCTCTCTCACTCTCACCCTCTCTCACTCTCACTCTCTCACCCTCTCTCACCCTCTCTAACTCTCTCTCACTCTCACCCTCTCACTCTCTCACCCTCTTTCACCCTCTCTCACTCTCACCCTCTCTCTCTCACTCTCTCACCCTCTCACTCTCTCACCCTCTCTCACCCTCTCTCACTCTCAGCCTCTCTCCCTCTCTCACCCTCTCACTCTCACCCTCCCTCACCCTCTCTCACTCTCACCCTCTCACTCACTCTCACCCTCTCACTCTCTCACTCTCTCACCCTCACTCTCTCTCCCTCTCCCCCTCTCTCTCCCTCTCTCACCCTCTTTTACCCTCTAACTCTCACCCACTCTCACCCTCTCTCACCCTCTCTCCCTCTCTCTCCCTCTCTCACCCTCTCACTCTCACCCTCCCTCACCCTCTCTCACTCTCACTCTCTCACCCCCTCTCACTCTCTCACCCTCTCTCACTCTCACTCTCTCACCCTCTCTTACTCTCACCCTCTGTCTCTCACTCTCACTCTCACCCTCTCTCACTCTCTCACCCTCTCTTACTCTCACCCTCTTTCTCTCACTCTCACTCTCACCCTCTCTCACCCTCTCTCTCTCACTCTCACTCTCACCCTCTCACTCTCACCCTCTCACTCTCACCCTCTCACTCTCACCCTCTCTCTCTCTCACTCTCTCACCCTCAGGGTAAGACGGTGGTCCAGGCAGAGATTGATGCGGCTGCTGAGCTGATCGACTTCTTCAGGTTTAACGCCAAACATGGTCTGGAGCTGGAGAGGACGCAGCCAATGGACGCCGAGGGAAGCACCAACACCATGCTGTACAGAGGACTGGAGGTGAAGACTGAGACTGCTGCTGAGACTGAGACTGCTGCTGAGACTGAGACTGTTACTGAGACTGGTACTGAGACTGAGACTGCTGCTGAGACTGAGACTGTTGCTGAGACTGAGACTGTTACTGAGACTGAGACTGCTGCTGAGACTGAGACTGAGACTGCTGCTGAGACTGCTGCTGAGACTGAGACTGTTGCTGAGACTGAGACTGCTGCTGAGACTGAGACTGCTGCTGAGACTGAGACTGCTGCTGAGACTGAGACTGCTGCTGAGACTGAGACTGTTGCTGAGACTGAGACTGTTGCTGAGACTGAGACTGTTGCTGAGACTGAGACTGTTGCTGAGACTGAGACTGTTGCTGAGACTGAGACTGAGACTGAGACTGTTGCTGAGACTGAGACTGAGACTGCTGCTGAGACTGAGACTGAGACTGCTGCTGAGACTGTTGCTGAGACTGGGACTGTTGCTGAGACTGAGACTGCTGCTGAGACTGAGACTGTTGCTGAGACTGAGACTGTTGCTGAGACTGAGACTGTTGCTGAGACTGGGACTGCTGCTGAGACTGAGACTGCTGCTGAGACTGAGACTGTCAGGGTGAAGTTACAGTCATGGGAGTTTTGTTGTCCTGGTTTCTCGTCCTTTCATCGTATGAATGAATGAATAACTCTTTGTCTCGCCACCTCAGGGCTTCGTAGCAGCTGTGGCTCCGTTTAACTTCACTGCTATTGGTGGAAACCTGGCAGGTACGCCGGCTCTGATGGTGAGTGTCGGCGTGTTTGTGTGTGGAGGAGCGAGCGAGCTGGACTCCGGAGCTCAGCCGTGTTCTGCTGGTGTTTTCAGGGGAATGTCGTGCTGTGGAAGCCCAGCGACACCGCCATGTCTGCGAGCTACGCCGTCTACAACGTCCTGAGGGAGTGCGGCCTGCCGCCAAACATCGTCCAGTTCCTGCCAGCTGACGGTCCGGTGTTCGGAGACACCGTCACGTCCTCTCAGCACCTGGCAGGCATCAACTTCACCGGCAGCGTCCCGTAAGATGGCTTCTTTAACGTGACAGGACAGTGGCTTCATCCATGCGTCGACGTCTGAAAGTCATCTGTTGTTTTGTTTTTCAGGACGTTCAAGCGTCTCTGGAAGCAGGTCGCTCAGAACCTGGACACCTACAGGACCTTCCCACGCCTGGCGGGAGGTGAGTAGGATGACGATCGGCCAATCAGGATCACCTAAAACTGAAGAGCGCATTTTGATCACTGGGTTTACGTCTTTATGTTTTCAGAGTGTGGTGGGAAAAACTTCCACTTTGTCCACAAGTCGGCGGATGTTGAGAGTGTGGTGAAGGGGACGATCCGCTCGGCGTTCGAGTACGGAGGTCAGAAGTGTTCGGCCTGCTCCAGGATGTACGTACCAGACAGCCTGTGGCCGCAGATCAAACAGGAGCTTCTGAACATCCACAAGGAGATCCGAGTGGGAGACGTGAGTCCACCACACCACACGTGTATGTTAATGACAATAGGTACAATACAGTTGCATGAAAAAGTTTATTTTCATTCATAAATCATTGGGTGTTCAACTTCATTTTGATCTATCAAATAACTGATGGACACAGTAATATTTCCTGAGGTTTCTTCCACCTTTTTTCCCTGTTAAAGGTTTTTTGTGGGCAAGTTTTTCCTCACTGGAACCGAGGGTCTAAGGACAGAGGGTGTCACTCCCTGTACAGATTGGAAAGCCTCAGAGGAAAATGGACTTTGTGACTTTGGACTGTACAAATAAAATCTGATCTGATTTGAATGAGGTGCATGTTAATGAGGCGCATGTTAATGATGTGTATGTTAATGAGCTAACTGTTTTCTTCTCCTTCAGCCGGTTGAGGACTTCAGCACGTTTTTTTCGGCTGTGATCGACGACAAGGTGACTGTTCCTCCTTCAAAATAAAAGCCCATATGTTGATGCATTCTGTTTGGTGCTGACGGCGTTTGCTCTTCGGTTTCCTCCTGCAGTCGTTTGCTCGGATCAAGAAGTGGCTTGACCACGCCAAGTCTTCCCCGAATTTAAAGGTCATCGCTGGAGGAAACTGTGACGATACAAAGGGTTACTTTGTGGAGCCGACCATCATCGAAAGCACAGACCCGCAGGACGCCATCATGAGCGAGGTATCCGCTGGGGACGTCACAGAGACAGTCCACTGGGACGTCACAGAGACTACGTCCAGGTTTTAGACAGTCTGCGGGGACGTCTCAGAGACTACGTCCAGGTTTTAGACAGTCTGTTAGACTCATGTTTTTATTTGTATGTATTTTGTCTCATTCAGGAAATCTTTGGACCAGTTCTGTCCGTTTACGTTTATCCTGAGAAGAACTACAAAGAGGTTCTGCAGCTGATCGACAACACGTCCCCGTACGCTCTGACAGGAGCCGTGTACGCTCAGGACAAGTAAGACATCCGTGTACTTTGGTGTTAGCATGCCCTCACCTGAGCCTCACCTGAGGGCTTCTCATGGCGTTTATGTCGCAGGTTTGAGCTCGATGAGTTTCTCTTTGTGTTAACAGGACTGTGATCGACGTGGCAGCTAAAGTGTTGAGAAACGCCGCAGGAAACTACTACGTGAACGACAAATCCACCGGCTCCATCGTCGCTCAGCA
The DNA here is from genome assembly GCF_000972845.2 of Larimichthys crocea. Classification (NCBI taxonomy): domain Eukaryota; kingdom Metazoa; phylum Chordata; class Actinopteri; family Sciaenidae; genus Larimichthys; species Larimichthys crocea. Next base: position 25,751,016 of record NC_040016.1, on the reverse strand, counting down.
GCCGTTTGGTGGAGCCAGAGCTTCAGGTAGGAGTCACTCACCTGTCGAGACCTGCAGCAGGCAAGACGTTTGTCACAGGTGTGTTTGACATTTGGGTTACTCTTCATCCAGGAACCAATGACAAGCCCGGAGGTCCACACTACGTCCTCAGGTGGACGTCCCCGCAGGTGGTCAAGGAGACCCACGTCCCCCTCACAGACTGGAAGTACCCCTACATGGGCTGACAGGAAGTCCAGGCTGCAGCCTGCGGGTCCAATCAGAGCCTTCCCTCCATCAGCTAATCGTCCAATCAACACACACACACACACACACACACACACACACACACACACACACACACACACAGACTCCTGTCCACACTGTCTCTCTCTCTTTGCACTGAACCTGGACCTGAACGTCTTCCGTCCCTGAGCTGTCGGACTCAATTGTCACAACCTCGTTAAGATTTCTATGTGAGACAGTTTGACTCGTTTACAGCACATCAGAGCCATCAGACAAACGATGAGTTACCGGAGACAAGCGATGAGTCACCGGAGACAAACGGTGAGTCACCGGAGACAAACGATGAGTCATCGGAGACAAACGGTGAGTCACCGGAGACAAACGATGAGTCACCGGAGACAAACGATGAGTCATCGGAGACAAACGGTGACTCATCGGAGACAAATGGTGACTCACCGGAGACAAACGATGAGTCATCAGATTTTATTTAGTTTTTAATCCAGTCAAACAGTCAGACTAATAATCCGTTGATGATTCTTTGGTTTTCTTTTAATCTTCTCTGATGATTAACATGCGGTCTGTTGGTTTATTTTAGGTCAGTATGAGTGTGTTACTCGTCTAAACATGAATGTGTGTGAAGTGAGGAGAGGTTTGGTCTCCTCTCTCTCGTCCTGACCGTCTGTTTGGACTCTTTAGCTGCACTTTAATCTCTTTGTAACAAAGATTCACGTGAATTATTTGAATCTTTGCTGATTTACATGATCAGACCGTGCCTGCCTTCATCTCTGTAAATTCATTTTTGACAATAAAGAATAAATTATTACCATCCAGCTGTTTCTGATCTTCATGATCACTTCTGGCTGCAGCGTAAACGTGTGCCGAGTCTCACTGATTGTATCATAGGAATATTATCAACATGACCGGTGCCCTTTCATTCAGAGGTCACAGAGACAAGGACTACAGGAAGGACGCTGCCTTTGGTACGTGGAGAGCCATTTATTTATTTTAACACCCATCTCTACATTGTCTTAACGTCTTAGTGTGAGTGTCAAAGGTTCTGAGGAGAGTCTGCACCTGTTAACATGAATTGAACAATGAGTGCTTTTATTTTGAAAGAGCAGCCTGAGTTTTAAGTGAGGGTTCAGACGATATAAAGAAGATAATAATAATAATAATAATAATAATAATAATAATAATAACAGTAATGAGGAGGGAGACAGAGAGAGATGAAGTCCCCCTGCAGTCTAATCCTATGGCAGCATAACTAAGGGATGACCTGAGCCAGCACTAACTATAAGCTCTATCAAAGAGGAAAGTCTTCAGTCTACTCTTAAAGGTGTTGACCGTGTCTGCCTCCTGAACCCAGAATGGTAGTTTGTTCCACAGAAGAGGAGCCTGATAGCTGAAAGCTCTGGCTCCCAATCTACTTTTGGAGACTATAGGAACCACAAGGAACCACAAGGAACCCAGCGTCCTGAGAGCGCAGTGTTCTAGAGGGGTAGTAAGGTACTATGAGCTCTTTTAGATATGATGGTGCCTGACCATGAAGAGCTTTGTAAGTAAGGAGAAGAATTTAAATTCTATTCTAGATTTAACAGGGAGCCAATGCAAGGAAGCCAGAATGGGAGAGATGTGATCTCTGATCTTGGTTCCTGTCAGAACACGTGCAGCAGCATTCTGAATTAACTGCAAAGTCCTCAGAGACTTATTGGAGCAGCCTGATAACAAAGAGTTACAATAGTCCAGCCTCGATATTGTGGTTCTGTTGGCTTCATCGGACCTTCACCACTCACTGGGGCAATTTGCAGCTGAGAATGAAGCAGCCGGGTCTGATGTCATGGTGCTCTGCTCTCTGTGGTCATGAACTAAAGAATGAGATCACAGATACAAGCAGCTGAAATGAGCTTCCTCCACCAGGTGGATGGGCTCAGCCTGACAGACAGGTAAGGAGGTTCTGAGGTGGTTCAGACGTCTGATGCACCCCGGGCGGAGGTTATTCTGAGGTGACAGTAACTTGCACAACTCATAGGATTAATATTAATTAGTATCATTATTATAAGTCCTTAAAGTTACAGTGTTGTAGTTCACTGTGTTCTAAAACATGTTCACTGTTTCCTCATGCAGGAATAAACAAAGTGTGACATCAGCACCAGGTCAGAACAGGTGATGTGTCACCTGAGGAGAGGACAGCTCATATTACAGGCAGCCTTTGATTTCACTAACACTCAGTCCCAGGTTTACTCCCCCTGTGCCCGGCTCTGCCTTCGCTGTCCCCGGGTATGTTGGCAGCTCGCCGGGCCTGGTTCTGGTTCTGGTTCACTCCAGCAGCTGTCTCGTGTTTTTGCTTCGCGTTTCGAGCTTTATTTTGAAGCATGCGGCTCTCCGTCCCGTGAGAGGCGTTGACAGACTCTGTTGTGGTAGCAGCGAGCCCGTTCCTGTCGACTGCAGCCCGTCCAACACTTCTGATCGGAACCGGACTGACCCACAGCGAGCACGGCCGGGTCGCAGGAGGAGCAGAGCCCAGAGGACTCGGTGGGTGCTGCTAGCCGTTAGCTGTTAGCCGTTAGCTGTTAGCTGTCTGTTAGCCGTTAGCTGTTAGCTCCAGCTGACATGTCTGACCCTGCAGAGGATACACCACACAGAGGTACAGGAGGTACAGGAGGTACAGGTGGTACAGGTGGTGCAGGAGGTACAGGAGGTACAGGTAGTACAGGTGGTGCAGGAGGTGCAGGTGGTGCAGGAGGTGCAGGTGTGTATATAACGTTAGCTGGTTTATATGAAGGGAAACATTTAGTTAGCTAACGGGAGCTAAAATAGCTAGCAGCTGACCTTACACAGAGACACACACACAAACACACACCACAGATATTAGATAGAGGAGAGAGATAGATATATATCTACACACCGAGAGGTGTAGTGTACATAGATATGTATATATATATGACAGTGTATGTGTATAGGTGTCATTAGCTGAGGATATATGTATATGCGGCTACACATTATATGTATATATACCTATGTTATCTATATACACATAGGGTGTATATCTATATCTATATATATCTATTATATCATATCTATATCTATATATAACATAAGTGTAGTATGTTATATGTGACTAGATATACACCATATGTGTATGTATATATACATATAGCTGTATTATGTTATGTTATATACACATATGTGTTATAATACACTATAGTGTTGTATATATATTATCCACATACATCTATATATATCTACACACACACACACACACACAACACCACAATATATCATATATATCTATATACATTATATATATATATATATAACTATAATATATATACACACACCATATGTATCTAGTACATATATGTGTGTTTATACATATATATATATATATACACACACACACAACACACACAACACACACATGATATATATCTATATGTTTATATATATACAATTATTATTATACACACACACACACACACACACCACACACATTATATATATATATATGTATGTGTGTGTGTGGGTTGTATATCTATCTATCCACACACACACCCCACCCCACACACACACACACCACACAATATATATATATTATATATATCTATATATATACTACCACATCACTGTATGTGTATACCTATATACTGTTATATTACATTATATGTGATATGTCTATGTAGAGTATATCGTAATAATTGTATAATATACCAATATTTATATATCCACATATGGTAATAGTATCAATAGTATATATATATATATATATATATATACATATAGTGTATGTATGTATAGTGCTCTCATATACACATTGTGTATGATTATTCACATATAGTGTATGTATGTATATTATTAATATAACACATATGTGGTAATCTACACTAATGTATGCTATCTATTTACACCTACATTATATTATATATATACCCACCACACCCACACACACACCACACCACACACACCCAACACAATAATATCTATATATCTTATATACATACATCATACTACATATCTATTATCTCATCTTATATATATATATATCTATATATACCACACCATATGTATATATACTCATATAGCTGTGTATTATCATATATATTATATATCTATATCACACCACACACACACACACACCACAACACACCACATACATCTATATATAATATATATATATATATATATATATTATATTATATATACATATATATATTATATATTATGTGTGTGTGTGTGTGTCTATCGTATATTATATATATATATACACACACACACACACAACACACACACACACACACACCACACACACCCATCTCTATCTCATCTTACTATATATATATATATATATATATATATATAATATATATACAATGTGTTATCAATTGGTTTTTAATTGGTTATTTATGGGTTATTAATGTGTTGTTAATGTGTGTATGTGTGTGTTGGTCAGCAGGGGCCAGGTGGTTCCACTTGGACAGTATGAGTTCTAAAGGAGGCGGGACGGCTCTGACCCGCCGCAACTACAGACTGGCTTCAGACACAGACAAACCCAGATCCACAGGTAGGACTGATTAGTGAGGTTACCTGTCCACAGGTGAGTCACCTGACAGAGTGATACACAGGTAAAGATGTGGCTTCACCATTTAAGATGGACTGACTGAGTTCATATGACTGAGTTCATTTAAGATGGACTGACTGAGTTCATTTAAGATGGACTGACTGATTTAATTTAAGATGGACTGACTGAGTTCATTTAAGATGGACTGACTGATTTAATTTAAGATAGACTGACTGATTTAATTTAAGATGGACTGACTGAGTTCATTTAAGATGGACTGACTGATTTCATTTAAGATGGACTGACTGAGTTTATTTAAGATGGACTGACTTGGTTCATTTAAGATGGACTGACTTAGTTCATATAAGATGGACTGACTGAGTTAATTTAAGATGGACTGATTGAGTTCATTTAAGATGGACTGACTGATTTCATGTAAGATGGACTGACTGAGTTCATTTAAGATGGACTGACTGAGTTCATATAAGATGGACTGACTTAGTTCATTTAAGATGGACTGACTGAGTTCATTTAAAATGGACTGACTGATTTCATTTAAGATGGACTGACTGATTTCATTTAAGATGGACTGACTGAGTTCATTTAAAATGGACTGACTGAGTTCATTTAAAATGGACTGACTGATTTCATTTAAGATGGACTGACTGAGTTCATTTAAGATGGACTGACTGAGTTCATTTAAGATGGACTGACTGAGTTAATTCCTGTTGACATTATTTCTCATCATGCACCTGATGGGAAACCTGTTGATGGAGCAGAAACAAAATGTTTCCCTCCATGTTTACTGTGTCACCACCTACTATTGGTCATTGACTCTGTTCTGTAACTGTCTGTCTGTCCGTCTGCCTGCCTGTCTGTCTGCCTGTCAGGTATCGTGAATGAGAAGCTGCTGAGTGACTACCTGCATCATGTGTTTCCTTCGACCAAACAGGGAGCCTCGCTGGCGTCGCTCAGGTAACATCAGTGTTTATTTGTCATGTTAGTGTCCACCTGGTGGAGGAAGACTATGAGGGGCCGTCAGGGACATTATTCATAAATACCTCTCACACACACTACTGGAATATTACGCTCTTACACACACTAGTGAAACGCTCTTACACACACTAGTGAAACGCTCTAGTGAAACGCTCTTACACACACTAGTGAAACGCTCTCACACACTCTATTGAGATTTCAGTGTAACCGGAAGGCATTTCAGTGTAACCGGAAGGCATTTCACTGTAACCGGAAGGCGGGTCGTAAGAGGGAGCGCAGCATCGTTGGGTTGCAGATGTCGCGCCAGGAGGAGCTTTCCAGTGGACTTACAGAAGCTGCCGCGCTACTCAACAACATTTTGTCGTCAGCGGAGACAATTCGAACATTATCTAATGCAACAGCGAGCAGGCAACAGTGCCATGCCCCCTTGAGTGCCGACACCGTGGAGAGCCGGCTTACGGCGCTTTTCCCGTCTCGCGGCCGCAATGGCGCGGCGCAACACCCAGCTGTTGGCCCGGTTGTCCTGGTTGTCCATGTCCCGAAGCTCTGCTGAGCTTGGTAACGCGGCACGGACAATCAGCATCACCATCAGCACCACTCATCACCACGTTCATCTATCATCATCACCATCCATCACCACCATCGACTCACATGCATCCAGTCACAGCATCACCATCACCATCACCATCATCATCAATCACCACATCACATCATCACCATACCACCCAGCATCACCCATCCCACCATCACACCATCATCATCACCATCATCATCACATCAGCCCAGTCACACATCACCCATCACCATCACACATCCTCACCATCACCACATCATCCATCCATCATCACATCACATCATCACATTCACATCATCATCTACCCTACCACCATTCATCACTCACCACACTCATCCATCAGCCATCACCACCATCATGCACCCATCATCTCACATCCAATCATCGCACTATCATCAGGCCATATCCATCACGCAACTCCAGTCATATCATCGACTCACCATTCAACATCTATCACATCACCATCACCACTAACCAATCACACCACATCAATCATCAGCTATCACCAGCTCCATCACCATCAACCACACTCATCACACAATCAGCACATCATCACAATCAACCACCATCATCATCAGCCCATCATCACCATCATCACATCATGTCCAACATCCATCACCATCACACACATCCATCAGATCAGCATCACCATCATCAACACATCTCACCATATCAGCACCATCATTCACCTATCATCACATCATCATCACATCATTACAGTCACCCTCTCATACACCCAGCAACATCATCACATCATCACTCAGCATATCACCACCACCACCATAATACACCAGCCATCACATCCATCAGCCACCACTCAATCAGACCATCAATCAACCATCAACCATCATTCACCACCCATCACATCATCACCACCATCATCATCATCACCATCCATCCCACACATCACCATCCACTCTCACACCACCATCACCTCTCACCACCACGTCACATCACCATCTCAGATCTCGACCATCATCAGCATCCCACCATCACATCACACATCTCATCACACCATCATTTCATCACCATCATCATCATCATCACCATCATCAATATCCTCATCATCCACACCTCACCATCATCATCATCATCACCAGCACATCAGCCATATCAATCCCAGCATACACTCATCACTCACCACCATACACATCACCAGCGCTCATCACCACCATCCATCACCATCTCACAACCACAAACATCACAATCATCATCATCACCATCATCACCATCAAACCACCATCAGCACACATCAATATCATCACCAACATCATCCATCACTCACATCACCACCATACACCACATCATCACCATCCATCAGTCACACCATTCATCACCATCATCATAACATCCACAATCACCATCATCATCATCATCCCACTCACCACACCATATTTCCATCACCACATCTATCCCATCAGCCCAACACATTCAATCACCATCACCTCCATCATCTCACCACATCATGCACCATCGACCACACAACCATCCCATCTCTCCTCACCATCACCATCACACATCATCCTCATCAATCACCACACACACATCATCACACATCACCAATCACCACACCATTCAGCAACGCATCACTCACCATCATCCCATCCAACCATACCCACTCAATCATCACCATTCATCACTACCAGATTTATCAATCCTCATCATACAATCACCTACATACAGAAGTCACCATCCAGCAATCATATAAGCCGACCATCATCAGATTCCTACCCCTCATTCATCACCTCCACATCATACACACCATCAGGCACCATCATCACCATCATCCACATCAACTCACCCATCACCATCATCAGCTCACGCACCATCACCAGCACTCATCCAACATCACGCCATCATCATCACCATCATCACCCCTCATCACCACATCATCACCAATCATCATCACATCCACCAGATCACCAGCATCACCACTCATCATCACCATCTCACCACATCACCATCATCACCTCAACATCTGCACTCTCCCACATCACACATTCAGTCACTCATCATCATCACCCTCCACCATCATTCTCACGCATCCCATCTCATCACCATCTATCATCATCACCAATCACCCATCATCATCACCATCCAATCATCCTCCCCCCCTACCATCATTTCTACCATCATCATTTGCATTTATCGATCATTCACTCTATCATTCAGTCGCCCTAATCACTCAATCACCACCAATCACCATACTTACACCATTCATCACCATCATTCTCAGCATCACCACCACTCCATCTCCTCACCCCCTCACATCATTATCACATCACCACCTCACCATCCTCATCACCATCATCACCACCATCATCCCACACCATCCTCAATTCATCACCAGCATCATCACCACCATCATCATCAACCACCATCACCCTCATCATCACCATCATCCTCACCTACCATCACCATCATCATTTGCACCAGCACTCTTCACCTCATCACCTCATCATCACAACCATGCAGCTCCATCATTTCATCACTCCATCACCATCACCAGCCCCATCATCATTCTCATCATTCACTCATCACCTTCTTTTCATCAACATCTTAGTTCATCATCGATTTCGGTCATCCGACCATCCACCATCATCATCACCATCATCACCATACTCAGATCATCATCATGTCTCTCATTTTCATGCGTTCCGCCATCAGTCACCCATCACCAGCACCACCCATACATCAATCATCACCATCACCATCCATCACCCTCATCATGCCAATCATCATCATCATGTGACTGAGCTGCTGACCTCGGCTCTCCCGGGGACGTCACACGTACAGAGCAACCACCTCCAGAGGAGGCTCCAGATCCGGGAAAAAAAAAAACCCCCAGCGGCTTCCCTGTTTTAGAGAGAAGAGACTTCTGTCAGAGAGGGAAGGAGAGAGACCCATGCGTCTCCACAGAGATAGAACTTCATCTCCACAGAAGAGAAACCTCGATCGCCACAGAGATAGACTTCATCTCCAACAGAGAAACCACTCCGTCTCCACAGAGATAGACGTTCATCGCCACAGAGAGAAAACCTCGTCTCCACGGATGATAGACCCGGCCAGATACCTCATCAACAGAGAGAAACCTCGCCTCCATGGAGATGAAACCGCTCTCCACGCTAGATGAGACCGCACACGTCTTGTTGCACCTTTTCAATCATCTGGCTGACAGTCAGGACAGAGTGTGATATTAAGAGACGATGAGTGCCACAACTAATTTACACAGATGATCTCTGCGGTGTGGACTGAAACCCATCTGTGTGTGTGTGCGGGTGTTCTATGTAGAGAGCTGGCTGGAGGTAACATGAACCTGTCCAACTGAAGGAACAAGGCCACTGCAACACTCCAGGTCAGAGTCCAACACACACACACACACACACACACACACACACACCACACCATCACTCGTGTCAAAAGAGAACCACAAACTGCAAGTCTTCAAACGCCCACTTGAGGCTGGCCCATAAAAAATAATTTAGAATGTCACAGAGACTACGTCCAGGTTTTGACATCGAGGGGACGTCACAGAGACGAACTACGTCCAGGTCTGTAGACAGTCTGGCGGTGACGTCCGAGACCGACGTCCAGGTCTTAGACAGTCATGCGCCCGGCGGCCGGCTCTTCACGGCTTGCCTCTGTGCGAGCCTGATCGTCGGTCACCCGGTCTTGTGTCTTCTTCTAACGGTCTGTCTGTCCTTTCCCCCTGTCTGGCTCTCCCGTTTTACAGTCTGCGGGGGACCGTCCAGACTACGTCCAGGTTTTTAGACAGTCGTGGTCTGAGGGGACGTCACAGAGACTACGCCAGGTCTTAGACAGTCGGTGGGGACGTCACAGGTAGTACGACGTCCAGGTCTTAGACAGTCTGCTGGGACGTCACGGAGACTACGTCCAGGTCTTAGACAGTCTGCGGGGACGTCACGGCGACTACGTCCAGGTTTTTAGACAGTCTGGCGGGGACGTCACGAGAGACTACGTCCAGGTTTTAGACAGTCTGCAGGGACGTCACAGAACTACGTCCCAGGTCTTAGACAGTCTGCGGGGAGTCACGGAGACTACGTCAACAGTCTCGCAGACTGACCTCAGGTCTTGGAAAGCAGTCTTCTATGAGGGGCCGTCAGGGACATTATTCAGAAATACCTTCACCACACACTACTGAAATATTACGCTCTTACACACACTAGTGAAACGCTCTCACACACTACTGAGACACTCTCACACACACTAGTGAAATGCTCTCACACACACTAGTGAAACGCTCTCACACACTCTACTGAGACACTCTCACACACACTGCTGAAATGCTCTCACCACACACTAGTGAAACGCCCTCACACACTCTATTGAGATTTCAGTGTAACCGGAAGGCATGTTCAAAGTGTAACCGGAAGGCATTTCACACTGTAACCGGAAGGCATTTCAGGTGTACCGGAAGGCATTTCACTGTAACGGAAGGTGGCCGCAATGGCGCGGCGCAAACACCCAGCTGTTTGGCCCGGTCAGGAGCTCCGG
>NC_040016.1:25712284-25737284 GCF_000972845.2 Larimichthys crocea | reverse complement strand
AGCTGAGAGGTCGGCTTATTTCTCCAGAGCCGACCTCTGCCCCCTGCTGGACAGTACCTGTAGTTCCCGTTCCTCAGATGTTGTGTTTGTGTGTTTCCTTGTCAGGAGGGCGTCGGTGACACTCCAGACTCTTACGCTTACGACGGAAACAGAGTGAGGAAGTGGAACGTGACGACCACAAACTACGGGAAGGTGAACGACGGTTCAGAAACCAGATTTATAAAGTGTGTGTGTGATGATGGACCATGCTGATAGCAGTTGATGTTTCCTCAGTCGTGGGCGGCCGGAGACATCGTGAGCTGCCTGATAGACCTGGATGAGGGAACCATCACGTTCTGCCTGTACGTAAACTAACTGCTCAGAGACCAGGTCACATGACGCTGCACAGCAGCTGGTCAGCTTAGCTTAGCCCATACTCAGTGTGAAGGGCAAAGTCTTCACTGAAGTCCAACATCTTACCTCCAGACTCTAAATATGAACCACAGACAGACTGACCTTAGACAGACTGACCACAGACAGACTGACCTTAGACAGACTGACCTTAGACAGACTGACCACAGACAGACTGACCGTAGACAGACTGACCTTAAACAGACTGACCTTAAACAGACTGACCGTAGACAGACTGACCACAGACAGACTGACCATAGACAGACTGACCATAGACAGACTGACCACAGACAGACTGACCTTAGACAGACTGACCACAGACAGACTGACCTTAAACAGACTGACCGTAGACAGACTGACCACAGACAAACTGACCATAGACAGACTGACCACAGACAGACTGACCGTAGACAGACTGACCTTAGACAGACTGACCGTAGACAGACTAACCACAGACAGACTGACCTTAGACAGACCAACTTTAGACAGACCGACTTTAGACAGACTAACTTTAGACAGACTAACCTTAGACAGACTGACCGTAGACAGACTGACCGTAGACAGACCGACCGTAGACAGACTGACCTTAGACAGACCGACCGTAGACAGACTGACCTTAGACAGACTGACCTTAGACAGACCGACCGTAGACAGACTGACCTTAGACAGACCGACCGTAGACGGACTGACCTTAGACAGACTGACCTTAGACAGACCGACCGTAGACAGACTGACCTTAGACAGACCGACCGTAGACGGACTGACTTTAGACAGACCGACTTTACACAGACTGACCTTAGACAGACTGACTTTAGACAGACTGATGAACTGAACATGGAAAGAAGAAGTCTGAAAGGACGAGGCCTGAGACACAACAAGAGAACCGCTTGGCTTAGCTTAGCTTAGCATAAAGACTGTAAACAGGGGGGAAAGCTAGCCTGGCTCTGTCTTCAGATTTATCTGGTTTGTTTGGTTTCTTGCTGCTGAAACAGAAAATGTCATGTTATGAACGGTGACTGAGTTGTCGTGTTTGTCCTCAGGAACGGTCAGTCTCTGGGCACAGCCTTCACCAACATTAAGATGGGTCCGGGCGTGGCGTACTTTCCTGCCATCAGCCTGTCCTTCAAAGAGTCGGTGGCCTTTAACTTTGGCAGCAGACCTCTCAGATATCCTTTTTCTGTCCACACGAGGCGCAGCACGCCTGACCTGTACCGTGAACGCCCTGCACATGATAACTAACACACTTTACATACTTTGAGCATGATTTCTGCAGGTTTTTGGTCTGTATGTTTCTTCATCACCTTGTCCTCGTTCACGTCTTTAACCCGAGTGTGACTCACGTACCCCGTGGACGGGTACTTGCCCCTCCAGAACCCCCCGACTACAGACCTGACCAAAGCTCACAAACTGCTGGGCTACATGAAGAACGTGCTGTCCACTGCCATCGACGCTCAGGTAGGACAGGTGACGTCCTGTCACGCTGTGGCTTCATTTGGTTGTTGTGATGAGCTCATGCTGATTCAGATACAGTAAATGAACTTCCTGTTCTGAGTCTGTCCTCGTCTGTGTGCAGGAGGACCGGCTGGTGGACAAAGACTTTACGTCTTGGAGGCTTCATGGAGAACCCACAGTGCTCGTCACTCTGGCTCACATCTTCAACCACTTCGCTCCACTCATGGTGAGAAAATGTCTTTGTACTCCAGCAGCTGCAACAGCAGCTGAGCCTCATGGGTATTGTAGTATATACAGTCAGAACCAAACTGCTGGCACCATCTGGTGGATTTATCTAGAACTTCTTAATGTGGTGGTGACGGTGTTGTTTGTGGTGTCTTCAGTGCAAAGTCTACCTGGTGGAGGACGTGCTGATGAACTTCCTGTTGGGGATTCTGGAGGGAGGAGGCTCCGTCAATGAACACCCGCTGATCCAACAGCTCCTGGACCTGTTCTGGCTACTGATGGAGGTCAGCACACACACACACACACACACACACACACACACACACACAGAATCATAGAAACATGGTTTGCATCATCTGTCTGTCTGTCTTTCCGTCTGTCTGTCTGTCAGGACTACGAGGTGAACGAGTGTCTGAAGCAGCTCATGATGTCTCTGCTGAGGGCCTATCGGTTCTCCCCCATCATCCCAGACCTGGGCTTCCAGGTAGGACATCCCACACCAGTACTGGTCCTGGTCCTGCACCTGGTCTTAGACCTGGACCTGGTCCTGTCATTGTCTTTAGCTTAGTCTTTAGTCAGTATGACTTCTTTAATCATTCGCTGTTGTAAAAAAAGACATTTTAGAGTTCTGGTTCGGGCCTGACTGAGTTCTGAGTTCTGGACTCACCTGCCTGCTCTGTTTCAGATCCACTACCTGCGTCTCACAACAGCCATCCTGCACCACGAGAAATCCAGGAAGTACCTGCTCAACAACGTCTTATATCCTTGTGTTGGCGCTGACCCATCTCAGAGGTCCAAACGAAGCTTTAGAATCACGAGTGAGCTTCAGTGTTGTCCTTGACGGAGTTCACGTTCGATGTTCTGCGCTCCGTTGTGTTTTTTTACATCAAGACCCCTCTGAGGGTGAAGGAGGCGGGGCTAGAGGAGCTCATCCCGACCACCTGGTGGCCCACGCACTTTGACAAGGAGGTAAAACAAACTCACCTGGTGCTGCTCGTTGGCTCCATTAAAAATGCAGAGATGTTGTTATGGTTTGAAGTACTGATCTCTGTGATGCAGTCCAAATATAAAGTGAAGTACAAGTACCCTGACTGTATTGAGGTCCAGTATGTGAGTACTTGGTTACTTTACTTACGTCATGAGTTCTGTGAGTGAGCGCTCACTCTGTGTTTGACTCTCAGGGGAAAGATGAGCGCGAGCCTGCAGACGAGAGCGCAGACGAGCGCCTGAGGCGGCGAGCGTACGAGCGAGGCTGCCAGAGGCTGAAGAAGAGGATCGAAGGTTGGACTGTAGTCTGACATCTGCGATCATAAACCACTTTTTATTCTTTTTATTCACACATTAAACAATCTGTTCATCTGTGAGATCAAAGAGATTCATTCAAAGTACTTTTACTCACATCAAAGTACTTTAATATGTTATACTTGGTACATTGAGTTTCTAATGTTTGTCTGTTGATGTCTGAAAGTGTCACTTTGGGCTTCTGGATAATTTGAACAACATTTCTTACAACCTGAACAATCAATGTCACCTCCAGTTTAGAATGAAATCCCACAACCACTAAAAGTCAGTCCCCGATTTACTCTGTCCATCATAAACTCTGTAAATCACAGAGAGTTGAGGCGGAGCAGCCGGAGGACATCAGAGGGAAAACCAGAAAACATTTCCTCCATAAAATATGATCCAGTTTCACCAGAATCAGTGAAATAGTTGCTGCTGTGTGACTTAGTGCCGTAAAGCGTTACGTACTTCTCCCGACCCGGAGCCCAAAGTTACATAGTGTGAGAACAGACGTTGTTTTACAGTGTGACTGTTTCTGCTCTCAGTGGTTGAAGAGTTGCAAGTACAAATCCTGAAGTTGCTGCTCAACAACAAAGACAAAACTACGGTACGTACGTCTGCACACAGAGCAATGGTCCACCTCCAACCACCCACAAACATTTAGTTAATTTCATGGACTGCTGGAGGTGCAGAGGTTAAACGCAAAGACAAAATATTATTATTCATACATGAGGAGTCTGTGTTCATGTCTTCATGTCAGACTCTCTGATCACGTCTGAATGTCTTCTCTGGTTTGTCTGATTTAAAAACTCCTCAGAGGTTTGAGTCGACTCTCCAGAGTCGTATCATGGAGTTTGATCCTATCGAGCGTCTGACTGGATGTTAAACTGACGTTCGCCGAGCTCAGCTGATCAGTTTTCTGTCTTTGTGTCTCTTTCAGGGAGAAGCCTCACGCTACATTTTCCTGAATAAATTCAGGAAGTTTCTCCAAGAAAATGCCAGCAACAGAGGGGTAAGAGCCCAGCACACGCTGCACCAGTTCCCACCAAACACGACGTCACATTTCACTGAATGTCGAGTAAATGTGAGGAAATGAGAATGATCAGTGTTCTCAGGATCAGCAGCAGGCGGCGCCAGTTCTCCAGTCCGAAAAGCAGCTTGTGTTTCTCCTGTTACGAGCGTTAAAGATCCAGTCTACTCTACAGTCTAATTTACCGACATCTAGTTCCTGATTACAGCCCCCTCACCCTCTCCTTCCTAACATGATGGAGAATATGCAGTGAAAGTCTCAGAGTTTGGTTCGTGTGTGTGTGTGTGTGTGTGTGTGTGTGTGTGTGTGTGTTTTCCAGCACCCCACAGCTCTGTGTCCTCCTGAGTACATGGTGTGTTTCCTTCACCGCCTCATCACGGCTGTGAGGGCGAGCTGGGATGACGGCAACAGGAAAAGTCCGGGCAGCGTCGGCAGCGACGGTACGACATAGAGACGATCAGCTGTTTGGCATGTGGCAGGAAACTGTTATATTTTATTTTAATTTTTTTTTAAAGATAAATTTCTGGCCTTTTTGAGCTTTAGTTGATAGAGACAGCTGAAGAATGACAGGAATGTGTGGGGGAGAGAGAGACATGGGAAACGGACTCTTTGTACATGGGGCGGATGCCACTGTTATTATTATTATTATTATTATTATGATTATTTATTTTAGAAAAGTATTATTATTATTATTATTATTATTATTAGATGCATATACGAGGATGATCTTTATTATCATTATTATCGTCTTCCTCCAGAGGCGTACGTCCCTCCTCAGCTCTTCTACAATGGGAAGGTCGACTATTTTGACCTGCAGAGACTTGGAGGACTCCTGTCCCACCTGAAGAAGACACTCAAAGGTGAGTCTGTCTGGACGGGGAGGGAGGTTTTCATCAGTCCAGTAAAGAAACACAGTAGAGTTCAGTGAATAAACCCTGGTCAGGGTTCAGAAATATATTTTAATGTTAATTAAATTAGAATCTGATCATTCTTTTTTTTTGATTGACAGATGACTTGGCGAGTAAAGCTAACATCATCATCGACCCTGCAGAGATCCAGGCCACATCAATGGACGACCTTGACGAGGACGAGGAGAGCGGAGCCGCTCAGGTGAGCAGTTACACGCCACCTCATGAATTATTCATGAACATCATTAACATGTGTAATTAACAGGGTGCTCATCACGTTAACCCTTTAAACCACAGAGGCCGTTTGGTGCAGTGGCGATGGGCGGAGCTCTGGCGAGGCCCAGCTGGTTGAGTTCTCCCACTCTGGGTCGGGCCAATCGTTTCCTGAGCACGGCCGCCGTCAGCCTCATGACGCCCAGGCGGCCGCTCACGCAACCGGAGAAGGTCAAAGTCCGCACACTGGCCGTGGAGCAGAGGACTGAGGAGGACAGTGAGTCATTGAACGCCTCACAGCGTCTCACATTCAGTCCTACGTTACCCACAATGCACCTGGTCTCATTAGCCTCCATTAAACTAAATAAACTTCCTGTGTAAAGCGTGTGGTCAGCTTAAAGATGTGTCGCCCTCTGCTGGTGGAAGCTTCCTGTAGTCTCTCCTGTCCTGTAACGTGTAACGTGTCCTCACATAGACTTCATCTGGTCATGTTAAGAGCTGCGCAGCTCTGATTGGCCGGTGTAAGGCCAGTTCTCAGGTTATCAGAGCAGGAAGGTAGAGAGAACACCTCCACCCTCTGGATGGACCCTCAGGACTCCACCCTGTCCTCTCTGACTCTGTCTATTCTTTCTTTTCTTCCATGTTTGTTTGTCTTCCACCTGAAGTTGAGGGGAGCCATGGTAACGACGGCCTGTTGCTGGGTCGACCGCTGGAGGAGCCCGACCAGCCAATCGCAGACAAGTCCCTGCTGGAAATTGTTGACGGGATCGTGATGATGTACAACCTGAGTGTTCATCAGCAGCTGGGAAAGGTGAGAGTGTGTGTGCACCAGTGATGGTACTGCATTACACACTGTATGTCATATACATGTGTCATCACACTATAATATATACTGCATAATATGTGTTACTACACTATAATATATGCTACATAATACATGTGTTACTACACTATAATATATGCTGCATATGTGTTACTACACTATAATATATACAGCATAATACATGTGTTACTACATGTGTTACTACATGTGTTACTACACAATAATATATGCTGCATATGTGTTACTACACTATAATATATGCTGCATAATATGTTACTACACTATAATATATACAGCATAATACATGTGTTACTACATGTGTTACTATACTATAATATATACAGCATAATATGTGTTACTACACTATAATATATGCTGCATAATGTGTTACTACGTGTTACTACACTATAGTCTCTAAAAACACGTTGTGATAACGTTGTGTGATGATTGAGGATTGGTTTGAGAGCTCCGAGCCGTCTTTGTGTCAGTCTGACAGCGAGGAGGAGATGTGGCTCTAATGAGTGAAGCTTTATTAATGACCTGTCGTTAACCAGAGTCGTTAACGAGAGTGTAACCAGATGTAACCAGAGTGTAACCAGAGTCTAACCAGAGTGTAACCAGATGTAACCAGGGCGTAACCAGAGTGTAACCAGAGTGTAACCAGAGTGTAACCAGAGTGTAACCAGATGTAACCAGGGTGTAACCAGAGTGTAACCAGAGTGTAACCAGAGTGTAACCAGAGTGTAACCAGGGTGTAACCAGATGTAACCAGAGTGTAACCAGGGTGTAACCAGAGTGTAACCAGAGTGTAACCAGAGTGTAACCAGATGTAACCAGGGTGTAACCAGAGTGTAACCAGAGTGTAACCAGAGTGTAACCAGATGTAACCAGGGCGTAACCAGATGTAACCAGAGTGTAACCAGGGCGTAACCAGGGCGTAACCAGAGTGTAACCAGATGTAACCAGATGTAACCAGATGTAACCAGAGTGTAACCAGAGTGTAACCAGATGTAACCAGGGCGTAACCAGGGCGTAACCAGGGCGTAACCAGAGTGTAACCAGATGTAACCAGAGTGTAACCAGAGTGTAACCAGAGTGTAACCAGATGTAACCAGGGCGTAACCAGATGTAACCAGATGTAACCAGAGTGTAACCAGATGTAACCAGATGTAACCAGGGCGTAACCAGAACGTAACCTTGGCTCTTCTTTTTCCAGATGGTCGTGGTTTCTGATGATGTCCATGAATACGCTGTCGCTCTAAAGGACACCGAGGAGAAGATTGCCCGATGTCCAGCGAGGGTAATCTCCTTCAGCTCCTTCAGCTCCTTCAGCTCCTTCAGCTCCATCAGCTCTGTCAGCTTATAATAAAGAAACTAATCAGAATGCTCCACATGTATACAGTTAAATGTGGACACAGAGAATTATGGTTCATTCATCAGCATATTCATTCTGTCCATAGTAGATGTGTCCAGCCAGTTGAGGACAACATGTTGTCTGTTTTGTGTCCTCCAGAGACCGGACATCCTGGAGGAGCTCCAGAAGAGCCAGAAGGTTTTTGCAGAGAAGCTGAACCACCTCAGCAGGAGACTGGCCTGGATCAACGCCACCATCTACTCCAAGGTGATCCTCAACATGTTTGTCTCGTCAGCTGCTTTTAACCTCTCAGACACTGACGTTGCTGACTCTGTCTGTCTTGTCCAGGACAAGATGTTGGACGTGTACTGGCTGCTGTGTGTTTGTATTCGGACCATTGAACACGCCGACAACACCGGCTCTTTGTTCGCCTTCGCTCCAGAGTTCTACCTCAACGTGGCCATGAATGCGTACAGCGCCCTGAAGAACTATTTCAGTCCTGCCAACAGCATGGAGGAGCTGCCAGGTACGAGGTTCCTCCATGTTGATGTGCTGTGTTTGTACGGCAGCCCAGAACAGACAAACTGAACTCTGGATCCAAACAGAGACAAACACAGGAGAGGGTGAGGCGAGGGGGTGTAATCAGTAACGACACCAATAGATACGTGTGTTTTTACGTCCTCAGGATACGAAGAAACTTTGACCCAACTCGCTGCTATCCTCGCCAAACACTTCGCAGATCCACGAATAGTCGGAACAGGTAACACACACACACACACACACACAGTTGTTGGTCACAATCCTCGACATGAATCAGCTTCTTATCACCGGTGATGCGTTCAGGCTCCTCAGGGTTTGAAGTAATCAGCTGACCCTCGACTGTTACTTCCTGTTTCCACGTCACTGACAGCGTGATGATGATGTTCATTTCCCATGATCCTCTCCTGTCAGATATTAAAGACTCTCTGATGCAGGCCCTCGCCAGCTACGTCTGTTACCCACAATCCCTCAGGGCGGTGGAGAGGATCCCGGAGGAACAGTGAGTGTTTCTTGTCTTACTAAAAAGCTGATTTCAGGTCAGTAATATGCTGATTTTATTAGTAACAACATACGTACATTAAGTGTTTTATCATCAGCTGATTCTGAGTTTCCACATCAGGATCCTCAGGACTTCATTTTTGGTTTTAGTTTTGGACCTTTAGGTCCGGTTCTATGCAGACGACGTTCAGTCACTCAGTTTGATGTAAAGTTCATTATTATGATTCAAACTGTCTTCACATTAAAACTTTGTTCCACCCAGTCCGTGTTAATGTTGTAATGATCCAATGACTTCTGTCTATCGACGCCCAGGTTCTATTTGTCAGTGAAGAATTGACGCGTTGATGAACGTTGGTTTCGTTTCAGACGCGTGGCCATGATGAGGAACCTGTTGGCTCCATACGAACAGAGACCGTGGGCTCAGACCAACTGGATCCTGGTCAGACTGTGGAGGGTGAGGACAAACCCACGGCTGTGGACCACAAAACACAACTTCCTCTTTAACTTGTTTAGCATCATATTGTGGTATTAGTACTTCAGTAAAACTCTGAATACTTGTTGGTCCTTGTTGTTTTTCAGGGTTGTGGTTTCGGGTACAGGTACACTCGTCTTCCTCACCTTCTGAAGACCAAACCAGAGGATGCCAACCTGCCCAGTTTGCAGAGTACGTGGTGGTTTTTAATATTTTGTCTGTTCATGTTTCTTCTCATTTTTGTTCTTTCTTCGTGGATGTGACAGGACCTGGTTCTGGTCCAAGTCCTCCGTTTCTGTCACGGATCTCCAGAAATAAACTGAGGCCATGATGGTCCGTCTACAGCAGGTTTATTTTTACCACAGAGCTGTTTGATTTCATATTGCTACCTGAAGAACCAACAGAAGTCACAGCAGTGTGTAAAGTCTGTGTCATTGATCCGTGATCAGTGATCATTGTATTGTAAATTGACATGTACAGGACATGTAACGTGATCATTACTGATCAATGACGACATGTACAGAACATGTAACATTTAACACATCTCCACACATGCATTTAAACTCACTAACGTTTGTAGCCGACATGCTCACATCAAACTATAGTTTCATATTTAACTGTCACATTCTGAAGGGAACATGAACGACAAACAATTTAACATGTTTTAACATCTTTACTTAGGACTTGTTAGTCTGGACCTGAGGTTGGACCTGGGACCAGTTGTGGTTGTTCAGTGTTTGTGTTAAGCTAAGCTTTGCTTTGCAGTGTTTGTACTAAGGATGTAACGATATGGAAAATTTGATATCTCGATTATAGTGAGCAAATTATCAGTTAACGATATTATCACGATATTCTTAATTGCTGTACAAATATCCAAAAAACACAAACATTGGAATTATTTCATGAAATCTTGTGATTTTCTGATCATACTAAAACATTAGAAGCCAAAATCTCATCAAAATGAAACTTTCACATTAAAGAGGCAGAAAGAGAGTTTATTTTAAATGAACAAATATGTAAACAAAATACATATTTTATTTATACATAAGAAGTGTGCCTTCTGAGAAAATGAAAATGTTCTTGTTCTTGTGTTGGCTCCGCTCAGTGGACCGACAGTAGCCTGGGTGCCTTCAGTTGCGATTCTTTCGGAAATACTTAGCAACACAGCTGCTAACACGGCTAGTAGCTCCTACGTGTCTCAAAACGAAAACGGAAAACGTTGTTGCATATTAGGAGGATAGATACTGCTCGAAGCTTGCAAGACTTGGATGAGGCTGTTATTACATGTCCCGATAATCCAACGGTAATTTTTATCGCGTAAAATTTCTCTGTGATTTATCGTAATACCAGTAACCATTACACCCCTAGTTTGTGCTAAGTTAAGCTTTGCTTTGCAGTGTTTGTGCTAAGCTAAGCTTTGCCGTGTGCTCGTCCTCTTTGTTTCGAAGCTCTTTGTGCTCCTCTCTTGGTCTTCTGCCTCCTGCATGATGATGGACTTCCCTCTGTCTGCATGTCTTTCAGGAGATCTGTCCATTGCTAGTTTCCAAAGTAAGTTCTCTTCCATCGTCCTCACTGTCGGTCTGTCTCAAAGTCACGTAGAGCTCCACAGAGTCGCATAGAGCTCCACAGAGTCACGTAGAGCTCTACAGTGCCACGTAGTGCTCCACAGAGTCACGTAAAGCTCCACAGAGTCACGTAAAGCTCCACAGTGCCACGTAGAGCTCCTCAGAGTCATGAAGAGCTCCTCAGTGTCGTGTAGACCTCCTCAGTGTCATGTAGAGCTCCACAGAGTCACGTAGAGCTCCACAGAGTCACATAGAGCTCCACAGAGTCACATAGAGCTCCACAGTGTCACGTAAAGCTCCACAGAGTCACATAGAGCTCCACAGTGCCACGTAGAGCTCTCCAGTGTCACGTTGAGCTCCTCAGTGTCGTGTAGACCTCCACAGTGCCACGTAGAGCTCCACAGTGCCACGTAGAGCTCCTCAGAGTCATGAAGAGCTCCACAGTGTTATGTAGAGCTCCTCAGAGTCATGAAGAGCTCCTCAGTGTCGTGTAGACCTCCTCAGTGTCATGTAGAGCTCCACAGTGTCACGTAGAACTCCTCAGTGTCATGAAGAGCTCCACAGTGTCACGTAGAACTCCTCAGTGTCATGTAGAGCTCCACAGAGTCACGTAGAGCTCTACAGAGTCACGTAGAGCTCCACAGTGTTTGTTAGATGGTAGATGTAGATCTTCTTCTTTAAAGCAGCTACACACTTTAATGTTGTTTTGACTCTGGCAGTCCCTGTGGACAAAAGCGGTACTGATTCTACTGCCTCATTTTGAGGGTAAACGGACCCAATCTGACCCAGTTCCAAGCGTGAAGAAGAAGTGTAGAAACATGTTCTCAGTGATGGTTTGTTTGTTTGGGTCATCCCACAGAGACATTGTTATTAAACTGACCTGAGTCAGAACCTGTTAGAGATATTTAGATGTTGTACAGGTGGACTTCGAGCTGTCACAGAGATGCAGTGAAGTGTGATGAGTCTGATGCTTCCTGCTCTCTGACCTCTGTTTGTTCACTGTAATAAAACATGTTTCACAGCTGATTAACAGATCAGCTGATCCCAGCTGGGACACAGAAGCCAGAGGACACATAGGACAAACTGGATTATTACATTTAATCAACACACCACAGTGTCCTCCTTGTCCTCTAACCCTTCACGCTTACAGCTCCTACTGCTGCAGTCTAAATATCTTCACCTGTCATTATTCATCTATTTAAACGGACCGTACGTGTTAATAAACTCACCTGTAAACAATTAAAGTCACAGACGTTAACAGATAAATATGGACAGCTGTACTCAAGATAATTTTTTGGGCCTTTGCTTTATTAATAGACAGCTGAAGAGTGACAGGAAACGTGGGGAGAGAGATGGGGAATGACATGCGGACCACACAGGTCAGGATTCGAACCTGGGCCTCCGCAGCGAGCCTTTGCATATCGGGCGGCCGCTCTACCGACTGAGCTAAACGCCTGACCCAGAGCCCAAAGTTACAGAGACACCATTCACCTGATTACAGGTGTGCAGCATCAACATTTAAAGTGTAGCAGTTCGTATGTTAAGGTATTCAGCTCCACCTCTTCAGCTCCAGCAGCTTCCTCTGCTGCCAACGCCACTCGTCCATCCTCTTCAGCTATGGAGACAAAATGGCGTCCGCTGAGGATGAGAAGTGTCCTCACAGTACACTGCAACCATCTAGACTGTTCTGTTGTTTACCTGTCCTCTCCTGTCGTCTGATTGGTTTAGAGCCGTGTCCGTCGTTGCTGCTGCAGAAACACATGGCAGAGCTGCTGAGCATGGACAAAGACATGGCCGCCTCCTTCCTCAACAGCGTCCTCAACCAACTCAACTGGGCATTCTCCGAGTTCATCGGGATGATCCAAGAGGTGAGAGAACATCAACACCAACCGGGGGAACACTGGGCTGAATGTATGGGCGGAACCACTGGTTCTGACCCGGCAGCAGACTTTAGTGACCCATCAGCCAACAGCAGCATCCATCAGTGTCAGTGATGATCCATCTCCTCTGTCCTCTCTTCTCTCTCCTCTGTCAGATCCAGCAGGCTGCTGA
This sequence comes from Larimichthys crocea, assembly GCF_000972845.2. Taxonomy (NCBI): domain Eukaryota; kingdom Metazoa; phylum Chordata; class Actinopteri; family Sciaenidae; genus Larimichthys; species Larimichthys crocea. Next base: position 25,724,481 of record NC_040016.1, on the reverse strand, counting down.
ACGTCCAGAGAGAAACTTTGTGGACACTCGTCAGCTGAAGGTAAACTGTGACTCACCTGTAGAGAGACCTGTGACTCACCTGTAGACAGACCTGTAGACAGACCTGTGACTCACCTGTAGACAGACCTGTGACTCACCTGTAGACTGACCTGTGAACTTGTTCCAGGTGTGTGCAACGTGCTTCGACCTGTCGGTCAGTCTGCTGCGGGTCCTGGAGATGACGGTCACTCTGGTTCCAGAGATCTTCCTGGACTGGTCCCGCCCATCTGCAGAGCTGCTGCTCAGGCGACTTGCTCAGGTGAGTCAGTCCGTCTTTAGGTGCAGTCGTAGAGCAGAGCCTTCCTCTGTGTCATGAAATAATAAGTCCTGTTTGTTTCAGCTGTTGAACCAGGTGTTGAACAGAGTGACTGCCGAGAAGAACCTGTTTGATCGAGTCGTCAACCTGAGACTGCCAGGTACACACACACGCGCACACACACACACACACACACACACACACACACACACTTCATGAGCGTGCTCAGTCGTGCTGAGTCTGGAGCAGACGACCAATCGGAGAGCTCCGTGATCAACCTGTGTGTAAAAGTTGCATTCAGGGCCGTCTGAAATCGGAGCTTTGTGTTTCAGGTCTGGAAAGCGTCGACCACTACCCCATCCTGGTGGCTGTGACCGGCATCCTGGTTCGGATCCTTGTGGACGGAGACCGACAGGGGTGAGTTTTTTTACCCATGATGCACCTGGTCTGGGTGTCCACTATTTGGTTGAAGTCCTCAGGGCGGTTCAGGATCTGGACCCGGACCCGGACCCTGAACCAGGTTCTTGTAGTTTAGAGCTCGACTCTGCTGATGTTAGACGTGGTTCTCAAGGGTCCTTGAGATCCTTGAAAGTTTGTGGATTTGAGTGAAAAGACTTTGGAAACAGCCTTGGGTCATTGAAAGTCCTTGGATTTATTCATGTGAACACCAAACAAACGTTTGAACTCAAGTCTGTTGAAATATTCATGAACCTTCATCTCAGAATGTGCTGCCTTGAATTCTTAATTTGAGCTGATTGGCCTGGGAAACCCTTGAATTTGAAATAAGCGCTGTTGGTTTCAGAGTCACAGGAAGGTTCAATCAGCAGCTCGCCGCACAGATCAGCTGACCCGAATGTTTCTGTCAGATGTGAGCGCGTCCAAACGGTGATGATGTCAGCTTGTGTCAGCAATGATAAACTACGCCTCCCAGCTCTGATTAGACAGATGGTTGTTTTTGGTGTCTGTTGGAGGTTCCGCTCTACCTTCGTAGATTCTATAGGTCGGTTCTGATGATGTTCTGTCTTCCTTCCTGATCAAACATCTTATTTTAAAGTCTCTTCATCAGCTCAGAGTGTCCTGATGTTGATCAGAAGCTCCGTCCGCCCGGCGTGGTCATCATCTCAGCGGCTGTATCCGTATCGCTCCGTCATGTGACCTCCTGTTTTAGTCTGACTCAGCACTTTGTGGTTCTCCTCCTTGTCCGAGTCATGAGAGTCTCACATGAATAAAAACATGGACTGGAGATGGAGATCTGATGGAGAGTCGATGAGCACAGATGTCAGTCAGATGTGACTGCTGACATGTCCGGCTCCATGACACTGAGGACTGAGCATGGCGTGGTCTGCCTGACAGAGTCGTGATGTGTTTCTCTGCTGATGGATGTTTGCAGAGACCACAGGAAGGCGGGCTGACCATTAATGGACTCTGTGTGACCAGTAACGTAATTGTTGAAATGAGTAAAGGCATTAGTGTCGTCCACAGCGGGCGGTACCGGCTCCTCTGAGGCGAGCTAGGGAAGATCCAGATTAAACACAACACCAACCCAACAGAGCCAACAGAGCCACCAGAGTCAACACAATGATGACAGTTATTACCCACAATCCACCTGAAAACGGACACACTACTGATTGTCTGTGTGTTTAGAGATTATTCATCTCCTGAGTGTTCAACCACCATCACGTTAACCAGTTTAAAACAGTTTACACCAGGCTAACAGTTTCCCTCTGTTTCCAGTCTTTATGCTAAGCTAAGATTCATATTTAGCGTGAGTTTAGAGGACAGGAAGTGAAGGTGCCGTGGTTCTTCATGTAACTGACCTCAGAGAACATGACTGATGAAGTATCGACGAGCTGCTTCATGATCAGCACGTTTACAGTCTTTTATTGTGAGCTCTGTCTCCAGGCGTCGTCAAACCAACGGCTCATGCACACACGTCGAGCAGATGATGAACTGGCTCGCATGTTATTAGCATATGTTAGCATGGCTTTCCCGCCTCAATGTCGGAGCCGTTCATCATTTCACTGATTCATTCATTCATCTGTCTGAAACATCTGATCAGCTGATCAACAACAAACACGTAAAATTCATGAATCTGAGCTTGTGTGCCGTTCACGGTAACATGATACACGGGTGACCGTGAGCTGGTCCGGGCCCGTCGTCCTTGAGCCTCCAGCTGTGTTCTGAACTCATTTCATGTCCTGGTGCCGCTCGCATAGAGTCTGCTCTGCTAATGGGTTTTGTGTTGAAGTGTTAGCGTGTAATAAATCAGAACGGCACTGTTCCATTTATGTGGAGCTCCAGCAGAATCCAGCAGGACCAACTAGGTCAGGGGAACCTGTCTCCAGGAGATTGGTCTGGGTCAAAGTCATGAACGATGGAGGACTGGCAGCATGAGGTGTGAAATATAAAAACAAAAGCATGTCTGGAGTCTGGTATAAGTCATAGATGTGTATAAATATCACAGTTCATATAAAGCACTGCGGCTGCTCCTCGTGTCCATGTTTGTTTCTTCTTCTGCAGTATTCGTCTGACCATCGTGTCTCTGTGCACATCAGGACTATTAACAGCCTCATGTCCTCCCCCCTCCTCCCCCGTCCTCCCCTCTGTGTAGAAAATCAATGGTGCTAATTATTGTCCATTACCTCGGGCTGAGAGACATCAGAGCAGCTTGCAGCATCACAGATTAGATTGAGACTGAGGCTAATTAGCTTAGCAGCGTTGGAGCATGAGAGGCTGGGCTCAGGGGAGCTTGTTGTTCTGAGCCCGGCCCAATGTGAGCAAGCTGCTGAGCCTGCAGAGTCGGGGAGGGAAACATTTCAGACGTGACCTGATGATTCTGCCGTGGTTCTTCCTGTTCACACCGAAAACATGAAGCATCATGAAGCTTCTTCACAATGACACATGTCTTTATTCAGTCTTTGTTGATGCGGTAAAGACTTTAAAGTTTCATCTGCCGGTCTGAAGGTTATCTCTGATTGTGGTCGATGGCGGCCACACCCCCACCAACCACACGGAGATGTACTGTAGTGATCAGCACACGCCCACCAGTCCACTCAGGGAATATCTATGGTGACACTCCGTCCTCAGACTGATGGTCCATTAGCTCGGTTACCCCTGGCAACAAGCCTAAAAGTCTGTGATTGATAGTTAGTGAGCCGACAGCTGATTGGTCGAACTGGTGGTCTATGAAACGCTGGAGGCTTTGCTTGGTTAATCAGTGTTGGTCAAGCTCTGACTGTAAAATACTGAGGTGGACTTCAGGTTCTTCTTTTGGAGCTTCATGGTGGTTTGTTAATGGACCGTGTACTGAAGGACCCAGTCCATTATCAGACCTCTGGTCTATAACCGGAGTTACCTCCCATCATCAGAATTTAGAATTTAAAAAGACTTTTTCATCATCTGCTCCGAACTATCATGATAATATCAGCGTTTAAACATCCACAGAGGTCGAACTCCATTACAGCATCAAACTAAGACTTCACAAGACTTCATTAAACTTTATAAGACTCCATAAGACTTTACTAGACTTCATAAATCTCCATAAGACTTCTTTAGACTTCACTAGACTTCACAAGACTTCATAAGTCTCCATAAGACTTCATTAAACTTCATAAGACTCTATAAGACTCTATAAGACTTTATAAGACTTCATAAGACTCCATAAGACATTATAAGACTCCACAAGACATTATAAGACTTCATTAGCCTTCATCAGACTCCATAAGACTTCACAAGATTTCACTCTACTCCATAAGACTGCATTAGACTTAATAAGACTTCACTAGACTCCATAAGACTTTATAAGACTTCATTAGAGTTCATAAGACTTCATTAGACTCCATAAGACTTCATAAGACTTTATAAGACTTCATAAGACTGCACTGGACTCCATAAGACTTCATAAGATTTCACTAGACTCCATAAGACTTCATTGGACTCCATAAGACTTCATTAGACTTCATTAAACGTCATAAGACTTTATAAGACTTCATAAGACTCCATAAGACGTTATAAGACTTCATTAGACTTCACTAGACTTCATTAGCCTTCATCAGACTCCATAAGACTTCACAAGATTTCACTAGACTCCATAAGACTGCATTAGACTTAATAAGACTTCACTAGACTCCATAAGCCTTTACTAGACTCCATAAGACTTCATAAGACTTTATAAGACTTCACTAGACTCCATAAGACTTAAAAAGAATTCACTAGACTCCATAAGCCTTTACTAGACTCCATAAGACTTCATAAGACTTCACTAGACTCCATAAGACTTCATAAGACTTCCCAAGATTTCATAAGATGCTAATGTTACTGTGCTAACGTTTCCATTCTAAGTTTTTTTTAGCATCATCTGATTCACTTTGACATCACAGATGAAATCTGAACACATTTCTATGATCTTGTATGATTTCACATCTTTACATTGATAAATAATTTAAATATTGACCAGATCAGTCTTTATTTTTTAATGTGAGAGAAAATGGATCTTTTATTTACTCTGTGCCGTTCATGAATAATTGATTTGATTTATTTTAGTTGAGAGAGAGAGCGCTGAAGGAAGGCGAGGAGCAGATGGGGATTCCTTGTTAATGGAGGTTCATAAACTGCCCTCTGTGTGTGTGTGTGTGTGTGTACTGAATAGACTTAACACAGGTGAATGTAAATGTTAGAAAACACCTGCTGGGACTGAATAACAATAACAAACCTTCAGATCAAACCAGCGTCTGTTCACTGACTTCCTGTTAGAATGTTTCAGATTTATCAATCATGTATGAAACAGTGTCTTCTGCATAACAATGGTCCTGATCCTGGTAACACTTGCCTGCTCCTCTGTGTTTGATATGCCTCATCTCATCTGTCCTCTTCATGCTGTCTCCAGGATCACTCTGTGACCTGTCTGTCTTCATGTCTGTGTTTGTTCCCTCCTGTCTCCCTCTCTTGTATCAGGGTGTTGGAGCTCTACAGCGTCTTGATTTAAGATGCCTCCAACAATAACTGTTTACTGGCGGCGAACATAAACACTGTCCTCCAGTCCATCGTTCTTTTGCTCCTTTTGTCTTGTTTTCTGACCTTCCTCGTCTTCATGATTGAGTAAACTGTCGCTCAGAGAAATGTAAGCAGAGCGTCAGTTGACGAGGCTGTTTATCTGAGATTCATGATGAACAACTAAACAGTTAAAACATCCATTGTGCTCAGTGTTTGTCCAGCTGACTGATGCTGACGTCAGAGTAAAGCTTGCTCCGTGTCTGAGTGCTCGTCTCCACGTCAAAGTTTTATCACACCTCAGGCTTCAGCTGTATGAACAAGGTCAGCACTCATTAAAGAAAGTTCATTAAAGTAAATAAACAGCTTTCAGCTTGTGGTCTGTTGAGTCCACAGAGTGGATTGGTCCACAGACCGGATCAGTCTGTCTTCACAGTTTGTCTTGTAGTGGAGGATGAAGATGAGGGAAGACCTCCTGAATATTTCATGGCTGCTTTGCCTTCCATTTCAGAGAAGTGCCTCACATTAACCCTTCGTTCTCCGTTCTCGTCTGACTGAACGTCCTGCAGTAGACACATGAGCCGTTATAATGAGTCCATATCACGTCTTCTGTCTGTGTGATGGACAACACTTTACTCTGAAGTTCTGGTTCTGGTCCGGTTGGGTTCAGTCCTGTCGAGTCAAACAGTGTGAGGATGAGCAGACCAATCACAGTAAATGATGTCTCTGTTTCTATGACGATTTTTGACATCAGGGATCATTGTGTGTGTGTGTGTGTGTGTGTGTGTGTGTGTGTGTGTGTGAAGGCTCTAAATGTTTTAGTTCATGTTGTCATACGTCATTTCTGTCATGATTCAAACTGATTGATTGTTCAGTCAGTGAGATGACGTCATGTCTGCAGTGATATATAAACTAGATATTGTGTGTGAACAGATCTGTCAGCTGATATCTTACAGCATTGTGACATGTGTGCTCGCACAGTTAAAGACTTTTAACGTCTGAGAAATGTACCATCAATCAGTTTCAGTGAAACTATATACATATACATACATACACTATATATATGGGAGTGTGTAATGTGCTGTGGGAGTAAATAATACACAGAAAACATACCACTCACACTGAGTGGGATTTAGTTTGAACTTCCTGTGCACAGATTAAAGCTAACGCGATGCTAACGCGATGCTAGCACTCTGCGATATATTTATGTGCATGTCTCCTTCAAACTTCTGGTTTTTTGTATCTCAGATTATTTCCCAGCAGCTGCTGCAGTCATCTATGTGGCATCACTGATTTATAGCGGCCCATGAATTACAGTTGGTGCTCGATTAATTTTCCCACAAAGCTTTGTGTTATCTTATTTCCCAGAAATCCTCAGGAAACACAGGGACAGCTAGCAGCTAGCATGCTAACATTACATGATTCAGTCAGTACTGACTTTACTGACTACATCAGCACACACACATACATGTCTACATTTCCAACAGAGGACTGTGATTTTAACCCGACGAGTGGGGACTTCTGTTTCTGATCTTTTATTAAAAACAAAAATAAAATTATTATTTTTTAACATGATTTACCATGACCAGCTGGAGACCTCCAGCATGTCCTCTGTTGGTGAATGTGTAGCAACGTCCAGGTCTATCCATCTACTGTTAGGTACACGAGTACACAGCCTTTAATTAATGGAAACCATAGCTGAAATCTCTGTGGTGCCAGTATATCTCTGACCTCCCACTCTGCTTCGTGACTGTATTTACCCTTCATGATAAATAATATGATAATAATATAATAATAATACGTTAATGTGGTCCAACACACTCACACGTTCATTTTGAGGTATTTTTTGAGGTGCATTAATAATTTTCCCAAACATCGTCTTGTTTATTTTTTTAACTTCTAGTTACAATGAAAACAAATATATGATCTCCACTGATTCATTCATGCATATCAATGAATACATCACCTAAACTCAGGTTGACTGCACCGACGTTCTTGATTCGCTCACAGAAATGTGTCATGATTAAAAGTTAATAAAAGGTTGAATCTGCGTCTTCGACATTGTTTCAGTAACAATGAATGACTCCTGCGGCGGTGACAGGCAGACTGTACGCGACTCGTCTTTTAGTTTCACACAGACCTCAGTCAGTCCACAGAGCATGAAATGTTCTGACTGTAAGAGTCCACAGCTCTTCATTTTCTACATGCAACACGTGTTCATGAAAATATAATCAAATATACTGTTGTACACAGAATGTGAAATAACAAGGGGGTGTTTTTGGAACATTAATGAACATAAATCATGAAACACAGTGGGCCTTTATAAACTATGACCTCCTGTTATGAGAATTAAATTAACTTTCTTTCATGAATATAAATTATGGTGCTGTTAGACCGCCTGGTTAATACAGCTACTGCCTTGTTTGTTTTCAAACACTTTCGTTACCGCAGAGAAAATGTTTTTGAAAGACGTGATAGCTGTGTGGTATTTATTCAGTTTGTGTTTATATGTGTGGTATTTATTCAGTTTGTGTTTATATGTGTGGTATTTATTCAGTTTAGTGTTTATATGTGTGGTATTTATTCAGTTTAGTGTTTATATGTGTGGTATTTATTTAGTTTAGTGTTTATATGTGTGGTATTTATTCAGTTTGTGTTTACATGTGTGGTATTTATTCAGTTAGTGTTTATATGTGTGGTATTTATTCAGTTTACGTCGTGTTTATATGTGTGTATTTATCAGTTTAGTGTTTATATGTGGTGTATTTATTTAGTTTAGTGTTTATTGTGTGGTATTTATTCAGTTTGTGTTTAATGGTGGTTATTATTCAGTTTGTTTTAATTGTGGTATTTATTCAGTTTGTGTTTTATATGTGTGGTATTTTTCCGTTTAGTGTTTATTGTGTGGTATTTTTCAGTTTGTGTTTATATGTGTGGTATTTTTCAGTTTGTTTTATATTAGTGCTGTCAAAATTAACGCGTTAATTTGTCGATATTTTAAAGAATTAACGTGTTAACAAAAATAACGCAATTAACGCGTTTTGTTTACTTCCGGTGGCGGCCGACATTTTGGAGTGGCAAAGTAGAGCTTTGTTTCCCAGATATTTAGTGTTTGTGTGAATGGGTGTAAAAGAGGCATTAACTAAAGCCCTCATGGAGACTGCGCCCTGGCGTCGCCCACATTGCCCACAGCTAAAACTGGCCCTGCTTGTATTAGTTTACGGCAGATCTGCCACATCCAATATGGCGGACGTAACGTATCGCAGCAACGGACCAACCTGCTCAATGAGGCATCTATGTATATGTCTATGATCTATCCTAACTAAAGGAGATCTGTGTATATATGTCTATGATCTATCCTACTAAAGGAGAGTCATGTAGATATGTCTATGATCTATCCTAACTAAAGGAGAGTCTATGTATATATGTCTATGATCTATCCACTAAAGGAGAGTCTATGGCGAAAAGATGGATAAGGACGGACTTTTAGGGAACATTTCATTTTAAAAGTTGCCTGACGGCTGTTGGACAAAAACAAGGCATTTGCACAGTTTCAAAGCCGAATTAAATTCCACAGAAGTAACCGACTTTAACATATCACCTCAAAACAAAACACCCTGTCTAACACAGGAGTGTGGCACTCCTCAGTATTTCCTCATTCTGGTTTTCTCGTTTGCACTGTGCATATGTGCACCTTAAGCCAATAAAATGAATGAATTAAATATACTTCTCTTGTTTTTTTCTACATTAATTTGATCATTTTACATAAATAAATATACATTATAAGCTTCAGTCTCAGAAAAATGCATTTAATTTATTGATACATTTATTGATAGATTAATCGCGATTAATTACAGAATTTTTTGCGATTAATTAGTTAATTTTTTTTAATCGATTGACAGCCCTAGTTTATATGTGTGGTATTTATTCAGTTTGTGTTTACATGTGTGGTATTTATTCAGTTTAGTGTTTGTATGTGTGGTATTTATTTAGTGTTTATATGTGTGGTATTTATTCAGTTTGTGTTTATATGTCTGGTATTTATTCAATTTGTGTTTACATGTGTGGTATTTATTCAGTTTAGTGTTTACATGTGTGGTATTTATTCAGTTAGTGTTTACATGTGTGGTATTTATTCAGTTAGTGTTTACATGTGTGGTATTTATTCAGTTAGTGTTTACATGTGTGGTATTTATTCAGTTAGTGTTTACATGTGTGGTATTTATTCAGTTTAGTGTTTACATGTGTGGTATTTATTCAGTTAGTGTTTACATGTGTGGTATTTATTCAGTTAGTGTTTACATGTGTGGTATTTATTCAGTTAGTGTTTACATGTGTGGTATTTATTTAGTTTTTCTCCACACTGCCTGTCATGTGTGCTTCACGTGCACTTCACCCTTTGCAACCAATCAAGGTTGAGGACAAGCAAAGGACACACCTGGTGACAAATGTCTTAAATAACTCCACTTCAGAAGAAATCTGTAGGAATGAGCCGCTAATGTTCCAGCCAGAGTTACTATTGAGGAAGAAGAGGGAGGTTCAGTTGTGACTTTAATAATGGAGTTATCATTCATTTCCTGTCGCACAATGAAGCTACAGCTCTGAACTTTAAGTGAGAGAATATCATGAAACACTTTGTTCAGCTCGTCAGAATGCAGGAGATGATGATGATGATGACAGCGGTGGAGGTGATGATAGTAGGAGGTGTTGAACAGATTTTTGACTGATCTGCTGCTGTGATTTATGAAAATCATTTTCTTACAGTTTGTTCTGTCTGTACTGCAGACTGATTGTTCACTGTGACGTCTGTGGTTTGAAACTGAATCGTGTGTTTGAAGGATTAGTGTCAATATTTCAGGCTATGAATAAACACACAGACTTCCATTATCATGCACCAAGTTGAGTGCCTGAAGAACAATAACAAGGCGGACATTCACCTGGACGGTCAGATACAGCTTTATTAACACACAGATAAAGAGAGGAGGAGGGGGAGATGCAGTGAATACAGTGAAGACAGTCTAAACACAAACATGTCAGTCCTGCTGTTTATTCATCACACAGACCGATCTGTCCTTCGTCACTTTGATCGATGAAACCTTTGAAAAGTCTCGAATGAACTCAAACTGCAGCTGTTCCCTTCAGCACAATTCATTTTCATTTCTCTTTTTTTCCTGAACTGATGACACTAATCATGTTCAGAGGAAGAGGAGGAGGAAGGAGGGAGAGTCGTACCTTTAAATCAGTTTCTATTTTTACTTTCTAAAACCTTCTTCTTCTTCTTCTTCTTCTCGCTTGTCTAAACTCTATAAAACGCCTCACGTTGTGACAGAGCTACACTAGGCGGATCATTTTGGCTCGAATTGACTGACACACCGACTCTGGAAAGAAAAACAGGAAACGCTAAAAAGCTTTAAAAAAGATCATTTGTTGTTTTTCTCTGTATGAGACAAGAAGGCATCTGGAGCAAATGTTCATTAAAGGTACAAGCCGTGCTTAAAGGGACAGCGGTCCATGCTCTAACTCTCTCCTGGCTCAGTCTTCTTTCTACTTCTGACACTTTGGACTCCCTAACGTTCGCCCCGAGCACCGTGCCTTCCCTTTGAGCCCGTCCCGTCACAGTGCATTGGTACATGGCTGCAGGGCTTAGTGGGCAGACCTGGGCAAACAACAATAGTTCTGTAAATTTGGTTATTTCATCTCTTAAAATTGCACTTTGATTGTGTTTCATCAGGCAGTTTAAAGCCTCACAGCCTAAAGCATACAAAGTCTAAGTTTGAAGAGCTCTGAGTCAGTGTGGGAGTACTGGTTTGGTTTGCTCAGGTCAAGTGCTGGATGCAGTGGGAGGTGGCGAGGAGGTAACCAGAGGAACGGAGGAGAAAGGAAGTGTGTGAGAGGTGATGATAGTGCCAGTCTGTCTCTCTGTTTGTGCCGTTGCTATGGCAACATGATGGGAGTGTCTGAGAACATGGATACGAAGGAGTCCGTCTCCCCCGCCCTCTGCTGCGACTGGATGTGGAGCTTTGAGCTCTGCTCTGGCTCTAGCAGTAAACCCGGACCCAAGTGTCCGCCGTGCACTGCCCCGGCTACCGGCCCCGTCCTGAGTCTGCCGTTCTGCTGCTCTTTGATCGGCTCCAGAAACACCACATGCTTGTTGGTGCTGACCTTGCGGCCCGGGCCCTCGGTGGTCGTCGGCGGGGTCGGGGTGAGGATAGACGATTGGGCGCTCCCTGCACCAACCTCGTTCCCTTGACCCGGGGTGGCAGTGATGGGGGTGGAGGTCTTGAGGCAGGGAGGGCAGCGGCAAGGCGTCAGGTAGAGGTACATGAGGACCAACACCAGGCTCACCACGCAGCCCAGCAGGGTGGTGAATCCAGTGTTGAAGGACTCATGCGGGTCGCTCTCATGGTGCAGCACCACAGTCACGTTGACCTCCTGCGTCTCATTGCGCTTCTGCTGCTGGTCCAGAGCCATGCACCAGTACACACCAGAATCTGCCTCGCGAGCCGCCACGATCTCCAAGCTGCCGTTGGCGTACATCTTTAAGGATCCGTTGTTTCCCGGCGGTGCCACATACTCCTGATTGGGCGCCACCCAGAGAAAGGTCACATGCCGTCCGGTCAGAGTGGTCACGCAGTGCAGCAGCACAGCTTTTCCCTCCTTCACTGAGACACTGCTCTCTTGCTCCCTCAGCAACCCACTCAGTGCCGTCAGGTTGCATTTTTCAAAGTAGCGGTCGTGTTTGAAGAAGCGCACGGTGCCTTTCTGTATCCCGAAGACCAGACAGGTGTGCTCCTGCCTAAAGTCGCTTACCGAGGTGAAACCTTTCTGTTCCCAGTGCCGGAAGAGTCCGTACATGGAACACTCGCACACCAGGGAGTTGTTGTGAAGGTACAGTCCTCTCTGGACTGATAGG
>NC_040016.1:25684784-25707284 GCF_000972845.2 Larimichthys crocea | reverse complement strand
CTGTCCTGGTGTTATTACAGACGGTGAACGCACCACAGACGCTCGTCTGTCCTGGTGTTATTACAGACGGTGAACGCACCACAGACGCTCGTCTGTCCTGGTGTTATTACAGACGGTGAACGCACCACAGACGCTCGTCTGTCCTGGTGTTATTACAGACGGTGAACGCACCACAGACGCTCGTCTGTCCTGGTGTTATTACAGACGGTGAACGCACCACAGACGCTCGTCTGTCCTGGTGTTATTACAGACAGTGAACACACTCCATTCACTGTTTGACTCACCTGTGTGTTGAGTCTGTTCTGTGTCTGAATGTCTCTGAATGTTTCATATTATATAAATCTAAATATACGTACATACAGATTCACATATGTGAATCTGTATGTACGTATATTTAGATTTATTTATATATATTAGTGCTGTCCATTAATTTTAAACAATTAACGCGTTTAAAAAAATTAACGCAGTTTTGTTTACTTCTGGTGGCGGCTGACCCATAACCTTTTTGAGCGCTGAATCGTATGTCGACGTCGCCGCCATTTTGGATGTGGCAAAGTAGAGCTTTGTTTCCCAGATATATTAGTGTGTGTGTGAATGGGTGTATAAGAGGCATTAACTTAAAGCTTAAAGCTTAAATGGATCGAGTTTCATGACAAGAACACGTCATAATGGGCGGGGCCGACCTGAAGTCAACAGGTGAGGGGTTTTCAGGTGTAATCATTGATGACACCTCACATCCTTTTTTACACCAGAAAAAAGATGCGGCGTGGAATGTCATCGCAGGAGTCACAGAGACTACAGCCGGAAATATCACGTGATTATGCGTGAAGTCACGAGATCTCGTGTGTTCTCGTGACGCTCTGTGTCCGGCGGAGACGCACCTGAGCGCATCACAAACGGATCATGTGTGAGTTGGCGGAGTACGCAGCCGTTCCGGATGCTGTGTGTTTTAGGGGTTAGACTGGACAGTGCTGGTTCGGAAGTTGTGTGGTTCTGTTCTGGGTTCAGAGGTTCTGTTCGATCCAGCCGTGTTCACTGGAAGGTAGACGCTGATGCTAGCTCACAGCACTAGCTGCAATGCTATCACACACTCGCTATTGGCTGCTGTAAACACCAATCAGCATCCACGACACGTCCCTCCCTGTCTGTGTTTTTACAGGAAACACATGAAAATAAGGAAGTAAACTGAACTCTTCTTCCTGTTTCTGTTCTTCTTCTTCATGATTTGTCTTCGTGTTGTTCCAGCTCTCGTGTCAGTCTCGTCTCTCCTCCATCTTCCTCCACCTAACTTGTGGTGGTTGTAACCTCTCCCTGCAGATCAGATCAACATGGCAGCTCTCCAACAAGCCAATATCAGAGCAAAGCAAGGAGCTACGACTCCTCCACTGAAAGAAGATATGTCTGAGTGAAGGAGAGGGGGGAGGAAGGACGGGGGAGGAAGGGGAAAGACAAATCGAAAGCCATCAAGTGAGAGGGTGAATGTTAGGAAGGAGGGAGGAGACGGGGGAGGAGCTGTGACGTTTACTGCACTTAGTTAATGAACAAATATGACTGATGGAGACACGACGTCCTCACAGGATGCTGTCCACACGTCATGTGTTCACTCCAACACATTCTCAGGTCAATATGGAGTTTATCAGGAGAACACATGCTGTGATCGGATCACATACAGAACCATTGTTGGGTTCTCTGTGTGGCTCAGTGTAACGGATCGCCCTGACATACTTTAAATCACCTTTTAGCTCTGTGGTTTATATTCAGCGCTTCAGCTATAACAGGATCTGTGAATCCGAGCTGAGTGTTTCCCAGATGTCATTTGTTTACTCTCACACTGACCCTGGATCAGCCCTCAGATCAGCTTACACAGTATGATCAGAGCAGGACTCACTTTCCCAGAGATGACACGATCCTGTTTGATCTGTTTAGTCAACTCTGTTCAAAAACTTTGTCTGTGACGTCCCCGCAGACTGTCTAAAACCTGGACGTAGTCTCCGTGACGTCCCAACATGTCGACTTTCTCTGTGTTGTATTCAACACGTGTTTGTGTTTTTTCTGACAGACACGGACTACATCAGTCAGGAGGAGAAACAGAAGGTGGAGCTGATGTTGGCGTTTCTCACTGAAGAGTCCAAACAGGCTGCAGCGAGTTCAGCTGTGAGTATCACTTCATGTCTTTTGTCCAAATTACGTTTCTGAGTCTTTGTTGATGTTTTATGTTACACATAGTCAGGTAGTGTCTGTTAGCTGTTAGCACTTCCTGTTAGCGGTGTACTCGTGGTCAGAGTTGTGACAGTCGATGATCTGGTAGGAGAAGTTTGAGTCTCTGATGTTTGAAGGTTGGTTTGTGTGTTCGAGCTCAGCGTCTCTGACCTCACTTCCTGTCATACCTGTGCTCACCTGTTCATCTATGAACAAAGTGCACAGACAGAGTTAGAATAAGAAGTGTTTGCAGCAGTTTGTCCTTCAGGGTGAACCCGGTCAGGAGAAACCATTTCCTCTCCGCAGTGGAAACCCGATCCGATGCTCCCCCTTCAGACTCCACCACAGAGCCGGACTGACCGGACAGAAGATTCATTATTGATAAGAGGAGGAGGAGAGAGGGAGGAAAGTTCTCCCGCAGTGCTCTGAGAGCAGATCGTGTTCAGTTTATTCGACTCTGAGGACAGGCTGATGGTTTAAGTGCAGAGCCCGAAGGTAGACCTCCACAAACACACTAATGGATCTCTGCAGACGAGCTGGAAGTCCCTCACAACGCAACAGCTGCACTCATCAAGTGATCAGACCTGAGAACCCTTTAGTAGAACCAGGATCTGGCCCTGGTCTCTGATCACAGATAACAGAACATGTTTCATGTCCTTTCTTTCCTGCTCTGACAGGATGATGAAGGTTCTTCACTTCTTCACACCCTCATCTTCTCCTCGTCTTCTCTTCTTCATACCATCATCTTCTTCTCATCTTCGTCTTCTCGTCTTCTCCTTCTCTTCTCTTCTCTTCGTCTTCTCCTTCTCTTCTCTTCGTCTTCTCCTCGTCTTCTCGTCTTCATATCATCATCTTCTCCTCGTCTTCGTTTTGTTATCTTCTTGTCTTTGTCTTCTCCTCATCTTCTCATCTTCTCCTTGTCTCCATCTCATCTTCTCTTCGTCTTCTCCTCATCTTCTCCTCGTCCTGGTCTTCTCCTCATCTTCTCCTCGTCTTTGTCTCCTCCTTATCTTCTCATCTTCTCCTCATCTTCATCTTCTCCTCTGTTTCATACCAATATCCTCTCCTCGTCTTCGTCTTTTCCTCGTCTTTGTCTTCTCCTCATCTTCTCTTCATCTTCTCGTCTTCTCCTTGCTTTGTCTTCATCTTCTCATCTTCGTATTCTCCTCATCTTCTCCTCGTCTTCTCCTTGTCTTCTTCTGGTCTTCTCGTCTTCTCCTCGTCTTCGTCTTTTCTTTGTCTTTTTCTTGTGTTCTCATCTTCGTCTTCATCTTCTCTTCGTATTCTTCTTGTGTTCTCATCTTCTCCTCGTCTTCACTTCGTCTTCTCCTCATCTTCTACTGGTCTTCATACCATCATGAATGTCTGTCAGAGCATGAAGGGTTAAACTGAGCTCTGCAGAGCTGTGGGTGGTGAAAGGTGTCAGGAGAGGTGGTGCTGTGTGTTGAGGAGGAATAAAGGAGCACTCGAAGGAGAAAATGTGTACAGGTGTTGATAGTTGGCTGGAGACAGCATGCAGATCTCCACCAGGAAATACTCTGAGCTCCACCCACAACGGCAGAACACCCAGGCACGAGCCGGACCATGTGAGTCAGAACTCAACAGTCCACCTACACCTGAAGACCAACATGAGAACAGAGGAGAGGGGTCAAAACATGATGTGTCAGACACAATGCACAGCTGACCCTAACGGACCACAGGTGACCCTAACGAACCACAGGTGACCCTAACGGACCACAGGTGACCCTAACGGACCACAGGTGACCCTAACGAACCACAGGTGACCCTAACGGACCACAGGTGACCCTAACGGACCACAGGTGACCCTAACGGACCACAGGTGACCCTAACGGACCACAGGTGACCCTAACGGACCACAGGTGACCCTAACGGACCACAGGTGACCCTAACGGACCACAGGTGACCCTAACGGACCACAGCTGACCCTAACGGACACAGGTGACCCTAACGGACCACAGGTTACCCTAACGGACCACAGGTTACCCTAACGGACACAGCTGAACCTAACGGATCACAGGTGACCCTAACGGACACAGCTGATCCTAACGGACCACAGCTGATCCTAACGGACACAGCTGATCCTAACGGACCACAGCTGATCCTAACGGACCACAGGTGACCCTAACGGACCACAGGTGACCCTAACGGACCACAGGTGACCCTAACGAATCACAGCTGACCCTAACGGACCACAGGTTACCCTAACGGACCACAGGTTACCCTAACGGACACAGCTGAACCTAACGGACCACAGCTGATCCTAACGGACCACAGCTGATCCTAACGGACCACAGCTGATCCTACCGGACCACAGGTGACCCTAACGGACCACAGGTGACCCTAACGGACACAGGTGACCCTAACGGACCACAGGTGACCCTAACGGACCACAGGTGACCCTAACGGACCACAGCTGACCCTAACGGACCACAGCTGATCCTAACGGACACAGCTGATCCTAACGGACACAGCTGAACCTAACGGACCACAGGTCCAGGTTCTGGTCTGTTGTAGGTCAGGCAGCTGATCGATCAGAGAGTGCAAGAGTCCAGACATGATCTATGTAGGAGAAGGAGGAGAGAGGAGGAGAGGAGAGAGGAGGAGAGAGGAGGATAACTGTTTCCCTCAGTTTACAGTCTTTATGCTAAGCTAAGTTTTGTTCTTCTGTCGTAGCCGACGAGTGAAGAAGACCTCTGTCCGATCTGCTACGCTCACTCCATCTCTGCCATCTTCAAACCCTGTTCACACAAGTCCTGCAAGTGAGTGCACACACACACACACACACACACACACGTGATGGTGTGAGTCAGCTGTTTGCTGATTGCAGCTCTGTGGGCAGCTCGCCTTCACACACACCTTGATACATATTTCATGTTCTCCTCGAGGTGCGCTTGATTTAGCTCAGCTGGCACGCCGACTCAGCACTCGTATGGATTCTGCTGGTTCAGATTGAGAGTGCGTCACGAGCCGCTGTTTACCCACAAGTAGGGATGGGAATCGATCAGATTTTTATGATTACGATTCCATTATCGATTCTGCTTAACGATTCGATTCTTTATCGATTCTCTTATCGATTCTCGTTTGGGGAAAAAAAGGAGAACAAACAGTTTGATCAGCATCATCTAGAGGACGTAGTGAACTGGAGCGAGTACTAGTACAGCTGCAGACTCTCTCTCGTCATGGTCATCTTCTAAATGTGATGCAGAAGGCATTCGTTTAATGTGACTGTTATAGCATGTTTTACAAAGAAGCACATGGCGCTAACATGGTAGGCAGTGTGTCAAAAACACGACATTCATTTAAAATATTACATGTTGTGTGCGCAAATGTTTCTGCATGTTGGTCGTGTTCCCTCCCGACGCTGTTATCTCCACTTTGCAATGATTTGCAAGTCGCCCTGTTGACGTCTGTTTTGGTGAAATGCAGCCAAACTTTGGAGCGTTTGAACCGAGTGGTGACATTGTTACTACTGATGCACTGCACGTGAGAAACTTGCGGAAGTTATGTGCCGTAATTAGTCGTGCTTTCTGGAATCGATAAGAGAATCGTTAGATAAGCTGCCAAACGATTCCATGGAACTGAAACACACAGAACCGGTTCTCAACAAGAACCGGTTCTCGATTCCCATCCCTACCCACAAGTCCGTTTGTTTCACGAATTAACAACAGGTTCACGAACAGTTCACACTCACACCTGATGTTGATCGTCGTCCTTCAGACTTCAGGTCAACTCTGTCACTATGTGAGGATGCGAGTACACACAGTACACACAGAAGTATGTGACCTCTGACCTCACACGTGTCACATGACTGTTCTTCCTGTCTGCAGAGCGTGCATCAACCAGCATCTGATGAACAACAAGGACTGTTTCTTCTGCAAAGCCACCATCACCGGGGTCGAAGACTACAGCAAGCCCGCCACC
The DNA here is from genome assembly GCF_000972845.2 of Larimichthys crocea. Taxonomy (NCBI): domain Eukaryota; kingdom Metazoa; phylum Chordata; class Actinopteri; family Sciaenidae; genus Larimichthys; species Larimichthys crocea. The sequence goes on along the minus strand of NC_040016.1, from coordinate 25,701,143 downwards.
TCCTAACACACACACACACACACACACACACACACACACACACACGTTGGCTGTACAGATGATCAAACACTTCCTGTGTCTCAAACGTCTCATCTCAGTGAACACACAGATTTCTCACCGATGTCACACAGTGTGTGTGTGTGTGTGTGTGTGTGTGTGTGTGTCTGTAAAGTTCACTCACTGTCACATGACAGCCTGACATGCTGAACACACACATCTGTTCACGTGAAGTCTGAAATCCCAGCATGCATTGGGAGAAAGAAGGCACGAAGACGGTTTGAAACTCAACATGGCCGCTGTCAGAAGCTGCATCATGAACCAGTTTGACCCGGTTTGCAAACAGCCAATCATCAACCAGGTCACCAACAGCTTCTTCTTCTCCTTCTTCTTGGTGGTCCAAACACTAACGGTGCTGTGAGTGGTGCAGTATCAACACGATTTAAATTCTGTTAGTTCATTAAAGTTACACAGTGAGGCCATTTGTTTCTGCTCTATATGTGTGGTTCCCTTTTTGTTTCTTTCATTTGAGACAAACAAGCTAAAAGTTTTTCTGTAGATATTCATTATATATAATATTATATAAAATATCGTCATTGTGATTCTTTTGGCCTCGATCGTCGTGTCGGACGTCGGCGCTTCGTTTGGATAAACTTTATCGTGTCTCCTGGTTCAGATGAACAAACTGGTTCAGGTGGTTTCATGAAGCTTCCAATCCTCTGACTGCTCGCAGCAAACATGTTTACTTTCAGACTCCAGCCACTGAATCATGCCGCATGTCGACATGGCCCGTCTCTTTAAATAGAAGTTATACTGCAGTGAACACACACGCACACACACACACACACACACACACACACACACACGCACACACACCGAGGTGGCTGAACAATAAAACATGAAGTACTCGATGGGACGACAGCAGCTTCCTCAAGTGTGCGAGCTCGCTGTCATATTAGCACAACAATTCACCTCCACCTGTCAGTGCAGGTACACACACACACACACACACACACACACTCTCTGACGTGTGCACCGTATATCACCTTTACCTCCGTGCAGATACACACAGGCAGGGAACAGTGGAGAACTCGTACCTCACCCTTTCTGCAGACGGATTACTTGACCGGGCTTCAGGTACAGACCTGAAGGTTTTGGACCAGAACCTCCACACAGAGACATAAACTCTGCTGTAATCTGGAGGAAGTCGAGGTCTGTACCTGGTCTGTTGTCTTGTAATCTGTCCGTGATCCTCCAGGTTTAAAATCAACACACCGCTCTGTCACACCAACGTACTGTAGCAGGGGCACACACGCACGCACACACACACACACACACTTTACAGTCACTCATAATGTGTTGATGTGTAGAAAACATGAACTCGCCTTCTCTTCCTTTTCAGATTTCGTGTCTGAATTATACATATGAAGCTACAGCTAGCCCAGGAGGATGATTCAAATTAAAAGTCTGAATAAAAATAAAGTCTCATTATTTAAGAAAATGTTAAACATCCAAAATTCATTCACAGTTTTCAGATTTTTGTTTTAAAATACAAAAATAAAAATTGAAATAAAAGATCAAAAATCATTGAGTGAAATTTAAAAAAATTAAAAAATTCACTGAAAATTTTTAGTCACATAGAAAATCTAAAATAGAAAAATTAAAAAGCATTTTTTAAATTTCACCCACTTTGTATTTAAATTTATATTTTTGTAATTTAAAATAAAAATCAGCTGTTTTGTTTGTAGTGTGTCAGACTGTTACACATTAAATAATATATATATATTTTTTGTGGCTGAAGCGATCCTCCGTCAGAACTCGAGTTCACTAATTCTCTTTTCTTGATTTTCTTTCTTTGCTGTTTTTAAAAGTTTCTGTTTTTATCCAATAAAGAAAAAAAAAAGAATTATTTGAGTCCAGAACAGTAAGAAACAATTTCTGAATATGATAAATGAAACGTTCTGTTTGGATCTGTGTCCGAGGACGTGTATTCAGAGGTTCTGTGTGTTTTGTTCTGATAGCGGTACTTTTATTTAGAGCGAGTTTACGATGACGGACTCTCGTGTTCTGTTTCTTCTTTGTGAGTGAGCGTGCACATTTACTGATAACCAAACTGAATTAAATTATTTATCCCAAGCCAACGACGAGTTGCTTCGTTTTTTATATTTCATACACAAGTACATGACGTGTTTTCACAATGAAAGACAATATACATCTTTTCAGCTGGAATACAGAAATGTGTGAGAGCAGACAGGTCTTCTTCCACACAGCATGATGTTCATTTAGTAAATGAACTCTGAGGTTTAACGAGCTTCATGGATGTGTGAAACTGGATTCACATTGTTTGTTTGTCACTTGTTCAGTGCAGAAACTCGACACCAGCCTGAGTGTTCAGAGTTTATAGATCGAGACAGAAATAACACAGAGAGAGAGAAAGATGGAGGACGAAGAGGAGGAGGAGGAGGTGAAGGTGGAGGACACTGATAGCAGCAGTGTGTATTTATAGTGGAACAGGAGCTTTTTTCCTCTGATCGATGAAAACAGCACATGACCTGTCCGCTAATGCAACCTGTGTGTGTGTGTGCACGCACACACGTGTGTGTTAGTGGGTCAAGGACACGAACAAGTGGAAAGTTTCAGCTCTGACCAAAGAAACGTCAAAAAAAAAAAAAAGACCATCAGAACAATAATTTAACTTATCAACTCAATCAGATTCATATTTATTTCCTTTATTTATTGATCTCCTGAGAGGCTGTTGAGTTAAATTGTGTTTAATGAAACACATTATTAGATGTTATATCTATTATCAGAAGGGGCTCACAGAAGGATTCGCAATGCAGACTCAGAGACAAAAGTGATGGTTCAAAAAGTTTTACTAGACAAGCTGTGCAAACAAAAAGAGTACAGGCGAAAGTACAAATCCATAAGGCAAAAAACAGGTAAAGGTCGAAGATCAGGTAATCAAAAACAAGAATGCACGACAAAGAAACGCTGGGACGCTGTACAAGACGAGACGAACTGGCGACAAACATAGAGAGCACATAGACTAAACAGAGGGAAAAGGGGAGGGGGAACCTTTAGGCACAGGTACAACACATGAGGGAGGCAGGTAATCAGGGAGCAAGGATGACTCACAGGAAGGCAATCTGAAAGACAAGACTGAGGGATAACAGAAAACATCATTGGTTCAAGACATGACAATTATCAGCTCATTACAGAAGATTATGATCTGAACACTTGAAGACGATAAGCTGTTCTTGTAACTTTTCTGCAGGTTTTAGTTAAAAAACAAACGATTTAATACATAAAACAAACTGATACAGAAATGTTAAACTACAAAACATTTAACAATCGGAGAGCTGTTAGCAAAACACCGCTCTGATGAACTGAAAAAAATCACTCCCAAGAAAACGTTGAGACGACCTTTGTAGATAAAAATGAACGTTCACTTGATGATAATAAAATTCACATGACAATCATGCTTCAACAACAAAAATCTTTAACCACGCGTCCTCCCTTTCCTATGCCTCAGTTGCATATTTAAACATGAAATTATATAGATATACATTGAAAGTTTTAGTTAAATCTTTTTTTCTACTCTATGGTTTTAGTTTTTTTTTTTTTACTGAAGTAAAATATTGAAGTATTTCTTCCATCAGACTGACAGGCTTCAGTTTTCATCTCATCATTTAAACTTTTTAAAGATGATTAATTATTAATTATCATAAAACTCCATTTGCAGGCGAAATGATTCATCTTGGTGTCAGATTGGACTGTCTGTTTATCATCCATGAACACACCTGTACAGGTAACACGATGTGTCAGGGTTTTTTGTGGGCAAGTTTTTCCTCACTGGAACCGAGGGTCTAAGGACAGAGGGTGTCACTCCCTGTACAGATTGGAAAGCCTCAGAGGAAAATGGACTTTGTGACTTTGGACTGTACAAATAAAATTGATTTGATTTGATTTGATTTGTCATACATGACATGATCCACATGTTTGTTTCATGGAGCTTTGCCACCCCCTGCAGGACTGATGTCTGCACAACAAGCAGCTGAATGACTGATCTGAGTTCAGATAGTGAGAATCAGACACATTGTGTCTCAGGCGGATGCAGAAAAACTAGTCCACGCATTTGTTACTTCAAGGCTGGACTATTGTAACTCTTTGTTATCAGGCTGCTCCAATAAGTCTCTGAGGACTTTGCAGTTAATTCAGAATGCTGCTGCACGTGTTCTGACAGGAACCAAGATCAGAGATCACATCTCTCCCATTCTGGCTTCCTTGCATTGGCTCCCTGTTAAATCTAGAATAGAATTTAAAATCTTCTCCTTACTTACAAAAGCTCTTCATGGTCAGGCACCATCTATCTAGAGCTCATAATACTTACTACCCCTCTAGAACACTGCGCTCTCGGACGCTGGGTTCCTTGTGGTTCCTTGTGGTTCCTTGTGGTTCCTATAGTCTCCAAAAGTAGATTGGGAGCCAGAGCTTTCGCTGTCAGGCTCCTCTTCTGTGGAAACAACTACCATTCTGGGTTCAGGAGGCAGACCACGGTCAACACCTTTAGAGTGACTGAAGACTTTCCTCTTTGATGAGCTTTAGTTAGTGCTGGCTCGGTCATCCTTAGTTATGCTGCCATAGGATTAGACTTCAGGAGGGACTGTCTCTCTCTCTCTCTCTCTCTCTCCATCTGTAAACCTTCATGTCTATAATCATGTCACTAACTAAAATTCTTCCCTGGGTTTCTGCTCTGTCGTCCAAGCAGGTTCTCGGATCGTGGCTGCTGCTGTGGTCCTGCATGACGTTCACTACATATATTATTACTGTCATTATTACTACCATATCTTGCTACTGTAATCCATTTTATCAGTCTCTTGTAATTCATTGTTCATGTTATCAGTCATTGTAATTCATTGTCATTTTATCAGTCATTGTTAATTTCATTGTCATTTTATCAGTCATTGTAATTCATTGTCCTTATCAGTCATTTGTAATTGTACAATATGTTTGTGTTGATTTGTTCTGTACACCTGACATCTATTGCACGTCTGTCGTCCTGGGAGAGGGATCCCTCCTCTGTCTCTTCCTGAGGTTTCTTCCACCTTTTTTCCCTGTTAAAGGTTTTTGTGGGCAAGTTTTTACACACACACACACCCACACCACACACACACACACACACACACACACACACACACACACACAGGTTCCGCAGGCAGGTTTATGGATCACTGATTCTGAGATATGATAACTGTCAAAGGTCACAGTGAGCCACCGAGACAGAAACTAAGACAGAATACAGACAACCTTCAACAACACACCTGTCCACACCTGTCCAGCTCAGTGAAAAGTTGTGACCTCTGCGAGAGTACCAATGAGGAATCAAGCAACTGATATCTTCACTGAAGCGAGGATCAGGAGTTAACTGAATCCCTGAGCAACGGTGAGTCTCGGCTTCACTGCCCAGTTTAAACCTGTTTACATTACTTCTGATCAAAACTAGCGAGTCAACAACTTTGCTACCAGCCAATCATCATCCATCCCCAGCAGCAGCTGATCTCACTGCCTAGTCCAGCAGCAGTCAGCCCAGAACCAGAACCAGAACCAGACCCAGCAGCACTGATATCACTGCCTAGTCAGCAGCAGCCCAGAACCAGAACAGAACCAGACCCAGCAGCAGCTGATTCTCACTGCCTAGTCAGCAGCAGTCAGCCCAGAACCGAACCAGACCAGACCCAGCAGCAGCTGATCTCACTGCCTAGTCCAGCAGCAGTCAGCCCAGCTCGGCGTCTGTCTTTTCAGCCTTTTATTTCACCAGCTCTCACCAACCACTAAAAGTCAGTCCCACATTTACTCTTGTCCGGCGGCTTCTTGCTCGCTCACTCTCTCCTTTTCTCTTCTAGCTCTCCATTCATTCATTTGGATGACCAAGGTTCTGTTTGATGACACAAGGTTCTGTTGATCTCAAACGTGTGACGTTAAACGTGAGGAGACGTGTGTCTCGATTTGATCAGAAACAGGCTAAAAGGTTTCTTTTCTCTTCCAGGTGTCATCCTCCTGGTTTTCCCTTTGGTTCTGGTTCTCTGTTCTCTCTCTGGTTCTGGTTCTCGCTCGGGCCCTGCTGGGCAGAACAGGAACCATAGGTGGCCGTTGCAGGTTTGGGTCCAGCAGTACTGCTCCCTGTCCTCCCTTCCTCCTCCCTGTAAGGTCTCTCAGACTCCGTTACCCAGCAGGCAGTGAGAGCAGGAAGTACAGGGCGGGGCAGGAGGTGGGACCGATGAGCTCGGGTCAGATCAAAGCATCTTAAAGTGGGAAGTCACTCAGGTGTCAGTCCATTGACCAATCACTGATCAGTCCATCTGTTTCCAGGCCAACGATACAGCACACCCTCCCCAGAGGCCCCGCCTCCCACGGTGTCCTGGGTTTCCATAGCAACATATTGCCATCCAACTACCCGGGCGAGGACCGCCGGAGCGCGCCACCTGCCTGCGGGCTGTGGTGGTCTGCAGTTTGGTGTGTTTGACGGGCATGCGGGGTCGGCGTGCGCTCATTCTGTCAGCCAGAGACTCTTCTACTACATTGCCGTGGCAACCCTGCCTCTGAAGTGCTGGCAGACTCGAACGGGCGGTGGAGGGGACGGGCTGTACCGCCACTGCTGGAGTGGCACAAACACCCCCGGATCACGCCACCCTGACGGGAGCAAGCTCCTTCCACAGCCTCCGAAACTACTGGCAGGAGAGGCTGGAGGACGAGGCGGCGGAGGATGACGCGGGTAATGTCACGGGTTCAAAGAATCTGTCTGACCCGGATGACGCAGGTACTGTCTGGCTGCTATTGGCCGACCTGGTACCAGATACCTGAGTTCTTCTGACAGAAGTGAACATAGCTTTAATGCTGTCATGTTGTGATTTCATTATCTGTCTCCTTTCTGATTGACTGCAGGACTGCGCAGGGGGCGTCAGCGCTGGTCAATGCTTTCCGTCGCCTTGACTACGACCTTTCAGTGGAAGCCAGAGTCCACCTGTCCATGTCCTCACCCAGGTGTGTTCATGTGTGATATGAGCACCTTGGTACTGTAACGTTATTCCCTGTTGGTGTCAAGGCTGTGCTCCTGTTCTGTTGCCTGCTAACGGCGATTCAGTTTGCTTCAGCATTGTCTCTCTCTGTCCACAGGCGGTTGTCTCTCCTGGAGGAGGCGTTCTCTCTGTCCTCACCCCTTCGCGTGGCGCTGTCTGGCTGCACAGCCTGCATCGCCCACATTTCCAACGGGGTCCTGCACGTGGCTAACCTGGGCGGACAGCCGCCGTGCTGGGTGTTCAGGAGCAGGACGGGTGTGGTCAGCGGTGAGTCTCACCAATGACCACAACGCACAAAACCCAGATGAGCTGCAAAGGATTTTGGGGAACACCCGCTGTCTGAGCACAGGACAGTGGTCCGACACGACCGCCTGCTGGGTCTGCTGCTGCCTTTGGCTTGGCGTGTTGGTGATTCCGTTTCAAATGGAGCGCAAGGATGCTGAAACGGGTCTACGAAACACGACCAGACATCTTGTCCGCGCTCAGCGAGGCGGTCCGTACACCGCCACCTCACTACCTGACCCCGCCCTACCTGAGCGCGAGCCCGAGGTCACCCGACACCGCATCAGACCCGCTGACAAGTTCCTGGTCCTGGCCACTGACGGACTCTGGGGCTGATGCACCGACAGACCGTAGTCCAGCTGGTCGGAGAACAACTGACAGGTCAGGTCACCATTCTCACCTGAACCAGAACCAGAACCACTGGACCTGGATCTGCTCACCTGAGGGCAGACTACTGAAAGTTGTGTTGTGGTTTGTGGGATCACAAAGAGGTCTGTTGCTGTGTCCTCACATTTGTACATGAACCGAACACTGCTCTGATCCAGAGTCAGCACGGTTCTCTAAAGTTGAACAGTTGAAGTGTCAGGTCAAACAGTTGAGTGTGAACAGTGAAGTGTCAGGTAAACAGTTGAAGGTCAGGTCAAACAGTGAAGTGTGTCAGTGACGAGTTGAACAGTTGAAGTGTCAGTGTGAACAGTTGAAGTGTCATGTTGAATCAGTTGAAGTGTCAGGTTGAACAGTTGAAGTGTCAGTGTGAACAGTTGAAGTGTCAGTGTGAAGTTGAAGTGTCGTGTGAATAGTTGAAGTGTCAGGTCGAACCGTTGAGTGTGAGTGTGAAGTTGAAGTGTCAGGTCAACAGTTGAAGTGTCAGGTTGAACGTGAAGTGTGAGTGTGAACAGTTGAAGTGTAGAGTGTGAACAGTTGAATTGAAGTGTGAGTGTGAACAGTTGAGTGTCAGTGTGACAGTTAAGGTCAGTGTGAATAGTTGAAGTGTCAGGTCGAACAGTTGAAGTGTGAGTGTGAACAGTTGAAGTGTCAGGTCGAACAGTTGAAGTGTCAGTGTGAATAGTTGAAGTGTCAGGTCGAACAGTTGAAGTGTGAGTGTGAACAGTTGAAGTGTTTTGTTGTTGTTGTTCAGGTCTTCAGCAGCAGAGACCCATGGTTCCTGGTCTGGGCATGACGCTGGGCAGCCTGCAGCGACTCCTGCTGGAGCGGAGGGACGGGTTCTGTCGGTGCTGGAGGACCAGAACACCGGCACCCACCTGCTTCGCCACGCCCTCGGGGGATGACGGGTACGGAGCAGTGGCACCAAACCGTCTGGCCAAGATGCTGAGCCTGCCGACGAACTGGCCCGAAGGTACCGTGATGACATCACCATCACTGTGGTCCACCTGAACGAACTGGACCTTTAACGAGAACGTTATATGAACGTCTGTTCAATAAACTGTTCATTGTTTGATTCTAAATAAAAAATAACATACTGTTAATATCATATACACATATACATACTGTACGTGTGTGTAAGTACTGTATATCTTCATACATCTATCTATGTGAACCACACCGTCCAGCCAATCAGAGTCCAGGGGTACAGCATCACTTCCTGTGAGCCGTTTGGAGACTTAAAAATAAAATTTATTGATCTTACAAAATCAAACTCTTGATTAGAAACAGTTCAACTTCAATCCAACCAATCAGACAGCATCCGCAGCTCACAGAGCTCAATCACTGGGCAATACTCAAAATGGGGGGGGTGGTTGGAGGCCCCGTCCCGTGATGTTGGTTGATGACATCATGAAGTTGGTTGGCCTGACAGAACCGGAGGTAAACAGCTCCACGTCCAGGTGTTTACCGTTTACACTCTTTATGCTGAGTGACCGCATTTAATTGGACTGTTGACTCTGTTAACCTGCACCACAAACACCTGAACTATGATCATGACATCATCAGCAGGTTAAATGTAAACTTCATTAAACAGTTTGTATCACTCAGTTTTATTGATTCGATCACCGGTTAATTTACAGAACAGGAAGTGTTTTCATCAGAACCAATCCACGTCATCAGAAACCGATCCACTCATCAGAACCGATCACGTCTCAGTTGAGTACTCAATTAGTCTTTAGTCTTTCGTCCCAACGTTTGTGAGTTTGTGTCGTGGCGGTTCACTGACTGTCACAGCTGCTGCCTTCAAGGACATTCAGACCTTCTGGTCACTCCATGTTCTTGTTTTCTCAGCCATCAGATGTCATCCTGCTCCGCTCCTCTCTGGAGGTTTCAACAACTTTGCTACCAGCCAATCATCATCCAGGTCCCCAGCAGCAGCTGATCTCATGCCTAGTCCAGCAGCAGTCAGCCAGAACCAGACAGAACAGACCCCGCAGCAGCGACTGATATCACTGCCTAGTCCCAGCAGTCAGCCCGAACCAGAACCAGAACCAGACCCAGCAGCAGCTGATCTCACTGCCTAGTCCAGCAGCAGTCAGCCCAGAACCAGAACCAGAACCAGACCCAGCAGCAGCTGATCTCACTGCTAGTCAGCAGCAGTCAGCCCAGCTCGGCGTCTGTCTTAGCTTTATTTCACCAAAGCTCTCCAACCACTAAAAGTCACACATTTACTCTTGGCGGCGGTTTGCTCGACTCTCTCTCTTTAGCTTCTCCCTCATATATTTTGATGACACAAGGTTCTGTTTGCATTGACACAAGGTTCTGTTGATCTCAACTGTGTGACGTTAAACGTGAGGAGACGTGTGTCTCGATTTGATCAGAACCAGGCTAAAAGGTTTCTTTTCTCTTCCAGGGGTCATCCTCCTGGTTTTCCCTTTGGTTCTGGTTCTCCTGGTTCTCTCTCTGGTTCTGGGTCTCGCTCGGGCCATGCTGGGCAGAACAGGAACCATAGGTGGCCGTTGCAGGTTTGAGGTCCAGCAGTACTGCTCCCTGTCCTCCCTTCCTCCTCCCTGTAAGGTCTCTAGACTCCGTTACCCAGCAGGCGTGGGCAGAGAGCAGGAAGTACGGGCGGGGCAGGAGGTGGGACAGATGAGCTCGGGTCAGATCAACCGCATCTTAAAGGTGAGGAAGTCCCTCAGGTGTCAGTCCATTGACCAATCACTGATCAGTCCATCTGTTTCCAGGCCAACGAATACAGCCACACCCTCCCCAGAGGCCCCGCCTCCACGGTGTCCTGGGTTTCCATAGCAACATATTGCCATCCAACTACCCGGGCGAGGACGCCGGAGCAGCGCCACCTGCCTGCCGGGCTGTGGGTCTGCAGTTTTGTGTGTTTGACGGGCATTGCGGGGTCGGCGTGCGCTCATGCTGTCAGCCAGAGACTCTTCTACTACATTGCCGTGGCAACCCTGCCTCTGAAGATGCTGGCAGAGCTCGAACGGGGGGTGGAGGAGGGACGGGCTGTACCGCCACTGCTGGAGTGGCCAAAACACCCCCGAGATCAGCCACCCTACGGAGGAGCAGCTCCTTCCACAGCCTCCGAAACTACTGGCAGGAGAGGCTGGAGGACGAGGACGGCGAGGATGACGGACGAGGTAATGTCACGGGTTCAAAAGAATCTGTCTGACCCGGATGAGCAGGTACTGTCTGGCTGCTATTGGCCGACCTGGTACCAGATACCTGAGTTCTTCTGACAGAAGGTGAACACTAGCTTTAATGCTGTCACTTCTGTTGTGATTTCATTATCTGTCTCCTTTCTGATTGACTGCAGGACTGCGGCAGGGGGACGTCAGCGCTGGTCAATGCTTTCCGTCGCCTGACTACGACCTTTCAGTGGAAGCCCAGGTCCACCTGTCCATGTCCTCACCCAGGTGTGTTCATGTGTGATATGAGCACCTTGGTACTGTAACGTTATTCCCTGTTGGTGTCAAAGGCTGTGCTCCTGTTCTGTTGCCTGCTAACGGCAGATTCAGTTTGCTTCAGCATTGTCTCTCTCTGTCCACAGGCGGTTGTCTCTCCTGGAGAGGCGTTTCTCTGTCTCACCCCTTCGCGTGGCGCTGTCTGGCTGCCAGCCTGCATCGCCCACATTTCCAACGGGGTCCTGCACGTGGCTAACCTGGGCGACAGCCGGGCCGTGCTGGGTGTTCAGGAGCAGGACGGGTGCTGGTCAGCGGTGAGTCTCACCAATGACCACAACGCACAAAACCCAGATGAGCTGCAAAGGATTTTAGGGGAACACCCGCTGTCTGAGCACAGGACAGTGGTCCGACACGACCGCCTGCTGGGTCTGCTGCTGCCCTTTAGGGCGTTTGTGATGTCCGTTTCAAATGGAGCGCAGAGATGCTGACTGAAACGGGTCTACGAAACACGACCAGACATCTTGTCCGCGCTCCGCGAGGCGGTCCGTACACCGCCACCTCACTACCTGACCCCGCCCTACCTGAGCGCGGAGCCCGAGGTCACCCGACACCGCATCAGACCCGCTGACAAGTTCCTGGTCCTGGCCACTGACGGACTCTGGAGCTGATGCACCGACCGACCGTAGTCCAGCTGGTCGGAGAACAACTGACAGGTCAGGTCACCATTCTCCCCTGAACCAGAACCAGAACCACTGGACCTGGATCTGCTCACCTGAGGGCAGACTACTGAAAGTTGTGTTGTGGTTTGTGGGATCACAAAGAGTGTCTGATTGCTGTGTCACACATTTGTACATGAACCCGAACCTGCTCTGATCCAGAGTCAGCACGGTTCTCTAAAGTTTGAACAGTTGACAGTGTCAGGTCAAAAACAGTTGAAGTGTCATGGTTTTGACAACCAGTTGAAAAGTGTCAGGTCAAACAGTTGAAGTGTCAGGTCAAACAGTTGAAGTGTCAGGTCAAACAGTTGAAGTGTGAGTGTGAACAGTTGACGTGTCAGTGTGACAGTTGAAGTGCAGTGTGATAGTTGAAGTGTCAGGTTGAACAGTTGAAGTTGTGTGAACCAGTTGAAGTGTCAGTGTGAACAGTTGAAGTGTCAGTGTGAATAGTTGAAGTGTCAGGTCGAACAGTTGAAGTGTGAGTGTGAACAGTTGAAGTGTGAGTGTGAACAGTTGAAGTGTCAGTGTGAATAGTTGAAGTGTCAGGTTGAACAGTTGAAGTGTGAGTGTGAACAGTTGAAGTGTGAGTGTGAACAGTTGAAGTGTGAGTGTGAACAGTTGAAGTGTCAGTGTGAATAGTTGAAGTGTCAGTGTGAATAGTTGAAGTGTCAGGTCGAACAGTTGAAGTGTTTTGTTGTTGTTGTTCAGGTCTTCAGCAGCAGAGACCCATGGTTCCTGGTCTGGGCATGACGCTGGGCAGCCTGCAGCGACTCCTGCTGGAGCGGAGGGGACGGGTTCTGTCGGTGCTGGAGGACCAGAACACCGCCACCCACCTGCTTCGCCACGCCCTCGGGGATGACGGGTACGGAGCAGTGGCACCAAACCGTCTGGCCAAGATGCTGAGCCTGCCGACAGAACTGGCCCGAAGGTACCGTGATGACATCACCATCACTGTGGTCCACCTGAACGAACTGGACCTTTAACGAGAACGTTTATATGAACGTCTGTTCATATAAACTTTGTTCATTGTTTGATTCTAAATAAAAATAACATACTGTTATATATACATATACACAATATACATACTGTACATGTGTGTAAGTACTGTATATCTATCATACATCTATCTATGTGAACCACACCGTCCAGCCAATCAGAGTCCAGGGTTACAGCATCACTTCCTGTGAGCAGTTTGGAGACTTAAAAATAAAATTTATTGATCTTACAAAATCAAACTCTTGATTAGAAAACAGTTCAACTTCAATCCAACCAATCAGCTGACAGCATCAGCAGCTCACAGAGCTCAATCACTGGACAATACTCAAAATGGGTGGGGCTGGTTGGAGGCCCCGTCCCGTGATGTTGGTTGATGACATCATGAAGTTGGTTGGCCTGACAGAACCGGAGGTAAACAGCTCACAGTCCAAGGTGTATTACAGTTTACACTCTTTATGCTGAGTGACCGCATTTAATTGGACTGTTGACTCTGTTAACCTGCACCACAAACACACCTGAACTATGATCATGACATCATCAGCAGGTTAAATGTAAACGTTACATTAAACAGTTTGTATCACTCAGTTTTATTGATTCGATCACAGGAATTAAATTATTTACAGAACAGGAAGTGTTTTCATCAGAACCAATCCACGTCATCAGAACCGATCCACGTCATCAGAACCGATCCACGTCTCAGTTGAGTACTCAATTAGTCTTTAGTCTTTCGTCCCAACGTTTGTGAGAGTTTGTGTCGTGTGGCGTTCACTGACTGTCACAGCTGCTGCCTTCAAGGACATTCAGACCTTCTGGTCACTCCATGTTCTTGTTTCTGTCAGCCAATCAGATGTCATCCTGCTCCGCTCGCTCTCTGGAGGAAATCCACCTGCTGACAATCACTTCCTGTGGAGACCAAACATCTTCACGGTTTATTTTATTCACACAAGTCGTCAGGTCCGTCACGGGTCGTCAGGTCCGTCACCAGTCGTCAGGTCCGTCACGGGTCGTCAGGACCGTCACCAGTCGTCAGGACAGTCAGAGGTTCTTGTGTTTGTTGAGATGTGAGGTGTTGATTATTGACTGATCGATTCTCTCTCACCTGAACCTTCAGTCTGCTCAGACAGACAGGTGAGTCCAGCTCAGCTTCTGAAAGGTCGGCTGGACAGATGATGTAACAGAGCATGAGCTCCTGTGAAACAAAGTGAAATCAATGAACTCGTCATCAAAAGGCTCGTCAGTAATCTGACGGGTCGTTACCTTGGAGACGTTCGAGGTGATCCTGCTGAGAGCCGCCAGAGAACGCCACGAGAACGGACGTAACCCAGAGCCCCTGAACGCATCATCGACCCGTTCAATGACCACCGAATAACTATGGGGAGAAAGTACATAAACAACTACTCACTGTGTGTGTGTGTGTGTGTATATGTGTGTGTGTGTGTGTGTGTACATGTGTGTGTGTGTGTGTGTTACCTGGCGTGGTAGAAAGGTGGGCCCTTCCTGTACAGCACTGTAAACAAAAAGAAGAGGCAATGAGACGTTTAAGCTCCTCCTCCTGTCTGCTGATTATTAACAGGTAGACACCTTTACAGGCCATGCCCCCTGGAGGTGGAGCCTGAAAAGCGACACCGCTGTGTGTGTGTGTGTCTTACTGAGGTCCACGCCGTACTTGGCCCCGCCCCCTCCTTTAGGGACCCACCCCCTGCTTCGAAAGTGCTGATAGGCTGCATATGAGCTGACGAAGTCAGGCCGCAGGACCCGGAACTTCCTCCACAGCTGGACGATTGACAAGGGCTCCTGACCAATCACAGGAGAGGACATGGATGAGGTCATCTTTAGTTTTATACAAACAGGAGGTGGAAATGACAGGCAGACAGACAGGTACCTGGTTTTGGTAGATAGACAGGCAGCCCAGACTGTAGACCAGGAAGAAGGCCTGCAGACAGACAGACAGCTGTTGAAGTGCAGTGAACGAGGCCACGCCCCCTACCTGCTGTCCAGGTACAGGTGTTTACAGAATGACCTCTGATGACCTCACTTCCTACAGTAGCAGCTGAGGCTCATGGGTAACATAGTGTGTGTGTTACCTCCTCCAAACTGAGTTGCAGGTACTCTATGAAAGAGACCGGAGTCCGCCGGACCTCCCGGACTTGCTGGGCACTGTCTGAGACCACCAGGACAAAACCAGGACCAGGAGCCAAGGGATCAGGATCTGGACCAGAGTCAGAGTCAGACACAGAGTCTGGGCTGGAGTCAGAGTCCTGTTCTGAGCTGGGATCAGGATCAGGATCAGAATCATGGTCTGGATCCAAGTCCAACCTGGAATCATAAACAGTCTTCAGGGCGATGTGGACTAACTCTGACCTGATTTAACCTGACATGGACTAACTCTGACCTGGTCTAACACGATGTGGACTAACTCTGACCTGATTTAACCTGACATGGACTAACACTGACCTGGTCTAACACAATGTGGACTAACTCTGACCTGGTTTAACCTGACGTGGACTAACTCTGACCTGGTCTAACACGATGTGGACTAACTCTGACCTGATTTAACCTGACGTGGACTAACTCTGACCTGATTTAACCTGACGTGGACTAACGCTGACCTGGTTTAACACGATGTGGACTAACTCTGACCTGGTCTAACACAATGTGGACTAACTCTGACCTGGTTTAACCTGACGTGGACTAACGCTGACCTGGTCTAACACAATGTGGACTAACTCTGACCTGGTTTAACCTGACGTGGATTATCTCCACTCTACCTGCAGCTCCTCTTGGCCTCTGGCTCCACCTCCGACCTCGGCCTCACCCTCTTTGTGGCTCCTCCGTCTGGTCCTGGCTCCTCCCCGCCTCCTTCCAACTCTCTCCTCACATCCTCCATCTCCACTGTCTGAGACAGTCTGAGCAGGGTTTGATTGACAGTGTCTTCATCCAATCCCTGAGCAGAAAGAGCTGACTCCGCCCACCTGAGCAGCTCATCATACCTGGAGGAGGAACAGGATGTAATGTCATGGCGTGAACAGACAGGCTGTGATGTCATAGCGTGAACGGACAGGATGTGATGTCATGGTGTGAACAGACAGGATGTGATAGAATAGAATAGAATAGAATAGAATAGAATATCTTTATTGTCATTGTCACCTGTACAACGAAATTAAAAGTGCCATCCAGTCAGTGCAAAGATTTCACCAAGTGCAAAATTTACAAAGTGCAAGAAATACATCAACAACAACAACAACAGCAGCATCAACAACAACATCATGTGGGACAGATTACTGTGTGAATGATTGTCAGCGTGCCTTAGTTTTAGCAGCATTTAAACAGGTGATTGCCGTGGGGTAGAAACTGTGCATAAATCTGTTTGTCCTTGCCCTGATTGCTCTGTACCGCTTTCCTGATGGCAACAGTTCAAACAGGGGGTGGCCAGGGTGTGAGGTGTCTTTTGTTATATTGTGGGCTTTTTTCACACACCGCAAGCGGTGA
>NC_040016.1:25671378-25684774 GCF_000972845.2 Larimichthys crocea | reverse complement strand
ACACAGTAAGAAGAAAACAATTTTCTGAATATGGGGATAACTGAAACGTTTTTCTGTTTGGGATCTGTGTCCGAGGAGTGTATTCAAGAGGTTTTTCGTTTCTGTGGGTTGTGTGCTGGAATAGCGGGGTACTTTTATTTAGAGCGAGGGTGTACCCTTGACGGACTTCTGTGGTCTGTGTCTTCTTGGTGAGGGGAGCTGGGCAAATGTACTGTATAACCAACACTGAATTAAATTATTTATCCCAAGCCAACGACGAGTAAGGTTGCTTCGTTTTTTATATTTCATACACAAGTACATTGGCACGTGTTTCACAATGAAAGACAATTTATACATCTTTTCAGCTGGGAATACAGAAATGTTTTGAGAGAGAGACCAGGGTCTTTTCTTCAACACAGGCATGATGTATGTTCATTTAGTTAAATGAACTCTGCGTTTAACGAGCTCATTGGGGAGTGTGAAAACGGGATTCACATTGTTTTTGTCATGTGTCAGCTGCAGAAACTCGAACACCCGCCTGAGTGTTTCAGAAGGGAAGTTTATCGATAAACAGACAATAAACACAGAGAGAGAGAAAAGAGGAGACGAAGGGGGATCGAGGAGGAGGTGAAGGTGGAGGACACTGATATGTATATGCTTTAGGTTGTTGGTTTTTTTATCGTGGATTACAGGGCTTTTTTCATTGATTCTCGGAGAAAAACGCACATGACCTGTCCGCTAATGCAACCTGTGTGTGTGTGTGCACGCACACACGTGTTTGTTCGTGGGTTCATGGACACGAAAACAAGCTGGAAAGTTTCAGCTTTGACCAAAGAAAGAACCGTCAAAACAAAAAAAAAAAAAAGACCATCAGCAAACAACAATAATTTAACTTATTCAACTTCCATCAGATTCATATTTTGATTTCCTTTATTTATTGATCTCCTGAGAGGCTGTTGAGTAAATTGTGTTTTAATGCAACATCATTATTAGATTTGTTATATTCGATTTAATCCAGAAGGGCTCACAGAAGGATTCGCAATGCCAGGACTCAGAGGACAAAAGTGATGGTTCAAAAAAGTTTTACTAGACAAGCTGTGCAAACAAAAAGAGTACAGGCGAAAGTACAAATCCATAAGTGCAAAAAAAAAAGGGTAAAGTCGAAGATCAGGTATCAAAAAACAAGAATTGCACGACAAAAGAAAGAAAGGAAACCGCTGGGACGCTGTACAAGACGAGGGACGAACTGGCGGACAAACATAGGGAGCACATAGACTAAAACAGAGGGAAAGGTGAGGGGGAACCTTTTAGGTCACAGGTACAACACCTTGAGGGAGGGCAGGTAATCAGGGAGCAGGATGACTCACAGGGACAAAAGGCCAATCTGAAAGACAAGACTGAGGGATAACAGCAAACACATCATTGGTTCAAGAACATGACAATTATCAGCTCATTACAGAAGATTCTGATCTGAAACACTGAAAGACGATAAGCTGTTCTTTGTAACTTTTCTGCAGGGTTTTAGTTAAAAAAAACAAACGATTTAAATACCAACATAACCCAAAACTGATACAGATGTAAAACTTACAAAACATTTTTCACACTCGAGAGCTGTTAGGCAAAAACACCGCTCTGATTAACTGAAAAAAAATCAACTCCCAAGAACGTTGAGACGAACCTTTGTAGATAAAAATGACCCGTTCACTTGATGCTAATAAAAATTCACATGGACAATCCATGCTTCAACAACAAAAATCTTGAACCACGGGTCCTCCCTTTCCTTAGCCTCAGTTGCCATATTTCAACATGAAAATTATATAGATATACTTCAAAGTTTAGTTAAATCTTTTTTTCTACTCTATGGTTTTTAGTTTTTTTTTTTTATGAAGTAAATTATTGAAGTTATTTCTTCAACTCAGACTGAAAACAGGCTTCAGTTTTCATTCATCATTTCAAATTTTTAAGATGATTAATTATTAAATTATAATAATAAACTACATTTGCAGGCGAAATGATTCATCTGGTTTGTCAGCTTGGACCTGTCTCGTTTATATCCATGAAACTCAACACCTGTACAGGTAACACGCTGTGTCAGGGTTTTTTGTGGGCAAGTTTTTCCTCACTGGAACCGAGGGTCTAAGGGACAGCGGGTGTCTGTCACTCCCTGTACAGATTGAAAGCCTCAGGGGAAAATGGACTTTGTGACTTTGGACTGTACAAAATTAAAATTGATTTGATTTGATTTATTTGTCATAACATGACATTGAATCCACATGTTTGTTTCATGGAGCTTTGCCACCCCCGGCCGGATGATTGTCTGCACAAAAACAACAAGCAGCTGAATGACTGATATGAGTTTCAGATACGTGAGAATCAGACACATTGTGTCTCAGGCGGATGCAGAAAAAACTAGTCCACGCATTTGTTTACTTCAAGGCTGGACTATTGTAACTCTTTGTTATCAGGGCTGCTCCCCTAAAGTCTCTGAGGACTTTGGCAGTTAATTCCGAAATGCTGCTGCAGTGTTCTGACAGGCAACCAAGATCAGGAGATCACTCTCTCCCATTTGGCTTCTTGCATTGGCTCTGTTACATCTCGAATAGAATTTTAAATTCTTCTCCATACTTACAAAAGCTCTTCATGGTCAGGCCACCATCTCATATCTAAAAGAGAGCCATAATTACATTACTACCCTCTAGAACACTGCGCTCTCAGGGACGCCCTGGGTTCCTTGTGGTTCCTTGGTTCCTTGTTGTTCCTATAGTCTCAAAAAAGTAGATGGGAGCCAGGAGGCTTTCAAAGCTGTAGGCTCCTATTCTGTGGATGGAAACAAAACTACCATTTCTGGGTTCGGAGCAGGGACCCAACGGTTTCAACATCTTAAGAGTTTTAAGCTTGAAGGACTTTCCTCTTTGATCCGAGCTTATAGTTCAGTTGCTTGCTCAGGTCATCCCTAGTTATGCTGCCATAGGATTAGACTTCAGGCAGGAATGTTCTCTCTCTCTCTATCCTCTGTTCCTCTCTCTCCAATCTGTAACACATTCATGTCTCATTTAATCATGTCACTAACGAAACACTTTTCTGGAGTTTCTGTCTCTGTCGCCAGAATGTTTCGTGGATCGTGGCTGCTGCTTGTGGTCCTGCATGACGTCCACTACAACATATACTACTGTCCATTATTGCTGCCATATCTGCTACTGTTAATCATTTTATCAGTCATTGTCATTCATGTCATGTTATCATTATTGTAATTCATTGTCATTTTATCAGTTCCTTGTAATTCATTGTCATTTTATCAGTCAGTGTAATTCATTGTCATTTTATTCAGTCATTGTAATTCATTTGTCATTTTATCCAGTCATTGTCATTCCTTGTTCATTTTATTCATTCATTGTAATTCATGTCCATTTCCTCCAAGTCATTGTAATTGTACAATATTGTTTGTGTTGATTTGTTCTGTTACACTGACATCTATTGCACGTCTGGTCCGTCCTGGCCCGAGAGGCTCCCCTCCTTGTGTCTTCCTGAGGTTTTCTTCCCAACCTGTTTTCCCTGTTAAAGGTTTTTGTGGGCAAAGTTTTTACCACAACACCACACACACACAAACCCAACCACACAACAACACACCACACACCACCCCACAACACACCACAGGCTTCCTGCAGGCAGGTTTATGATTCCACTGATTACTGAGATATGATAACTGTCAAAGGTCACAGTGGCACCGAGAGACAGAAACACACAGGAAATACAAACACCTTTCAACCAACACCCCTGTCCACACCTGTCCAGCTCAGTGCAAAGGTTTTGACCTCTGCGAGATGTTACCCACTGAGGACTCAAGCAACTGATATTCTTCAACTGAAAGCGAGGCTAGGAGTTAAACTGACTCCCTGAGCCCCACGTTGGTCTCGGCTTCACTTCCAGTTTAAAAACCTGTTTACATTACTTCTGATCAAAACTAGCGATGTCAACAACTTTGCTACCAGCCAATCATCATCCCCGGTCCCAGCAGCAGCTGATCTCAACTGCTAGTAGTCCAGCCGCAGTCAGCCCAGAACCCGAACCAGAACCAGACCCAGCAGCAGCTGATTATCACTGGCCTAGTTCTCCAGCAGCAGTCAGCGCCCAAGAAAACTCAGAACCAGAAACCAGACCCATGCAAGCACGCTGATCTCACTGCCGGTCCAAGCAGCAGTCAGCAAGGGCCTCGGCGTCTGTATTCAGCCTATTATTTCACCAAAGCTCTCCCCAACCCACTAAAAGTCAGTCCCACATTTACCTTGGTTTCCGGCGGCTTCTTGCCGCACGCACGCCACTCTCTCCCTTTTCTCTTCTTAGCTTCCTCCGTCATATATTTTTGATGACCCACGGTTCTGTTTGATGAAACCAGGTTTGTTTGATGACACAAGGTTCTGTTTGATGACACAGGTTCTGTTGCTCTCAACCGTTTTGTGACGTTAAACGTGAGGAGACGTGTGTCTCGATTGACAGAAACACCAGTCTAAACGGTTTCTTTTCTTTTCCAGTGTTACTCCTCCTTGGTTTTTCCCTTTTGTTTCTGGTTCTTCCTGGTTCCTCTCTGGTTCTGGTTCTCGCCTCGGGCCATGCTGGGCAGAACCGGAACCATCGGTGGGCCGTTGCAGGTTGAGGTCCAGCAGTACTGCTCCCTGTCTCCCTTCTCCTCCCTGTAAGGTCTCTATCTCTAGGACTCGTTTACCGCAGGCAGTGAGCGCAGGAAGTCCAGGTCGGGGCAGAGGTGGGACAATGAGCTCGGGTCAGATCAACCGCATCTTAAGGTGAGGGGAATTCGACCTTCAGTGTCAGTCCATTGACCACTCACTGGATTCAGTCCATCTGTTTCCCAGGCCAACGAATACAAGCACACCCTCCAGAGGCCCCCGCCTCCCACGGTGTCCTGGGTTTCCATAGCCGCCAACATATTGCCCTCCAACTAACCCGGGCGCGGGACCGCCGGAGGCAGCGCCACCTTGCCTGCCGGGCTGTGGTGGTCGCAGTTTTGGTCTGCGGCTGTGTTTTACGGGCATGCGGGGTCGGCGTGCGCTCATTGCTGTCAGCCAGGAGACTCGTTCTCCTACATTGCCGTGCAACCCTGCTCTGAAACTGTGGCAGAGCTCGGTCGAACGGGCGGTGGGGAGGGACGGGGCTTACCGCCACTGCTGGCGTGGCAACAAACCACCCCCGCGATCACAGCCACCCCTGCCGGAGGAGCAAGCTCCTTCCACAGCCTCCGAAATACTGGCAGGAGAGGCTGGAGGCGAGGGGGAACGGCCGGGATGACGACGAGGGTTATTCCAACGGGGTTTCAAAAGACATCTGTCTGACCCGGATGTACGCAGGTACTTGTCTGGGCTGCAGTGGCGACCCTGGTTACCAGGGATTTAACCTGAGTTCTTCTGACAGAAGGTGAACATTAGTTTATGCTGTCACTTCTGGCTTTTTGATTTTCATTATCTGTCTCCCTTCTGATTGATCTGCAGACTGCTGGCAGGGGACGGTCAGCGCTGGGTCAATGCTTTCCGTTTCGCCTTGACTACGACCCTTTCAGTGAAGCCAGGTTTCACCGGTCCCATGTCCTCACCAGGTGTGTTGATGTTGTGTATGAAGCACCTTGGTACATGTAACGTTATTCCCTGTTGGCTGTCAAAGGCTTTGGTGTCCTGTTTTCTTTGGTTGTAATGCTAACGAGATTCAGGTTTTTGATTCAGCTTGTCTCTCTATGTCCCAGGAGGTTGCTCTTCCCTGGAGGAGGGCGTGTCTCTCTGTCATCACCCTCCGCGTGGCGCTGTCTGGCCTGCCCCAGCCTTGCCCGCCCACATTTCCAACGGGGTCCTGCAGTGGCTAACCTGGGCGACAGGCCGGGCCGTGCTGGGTGTTCAGGAGGCAGGACGGGTGCTGGTCAGCGGTGAGTCTCACCAATGCCCAAAACGCACCAAAACCCAGATGAGCTTGCAAAGGATTTTAGGGAAAACACCCGCTGGTTCTGAGCACAGGACAGTGGTCAGACTACGGCCGCCTGCGGTGGTCTGCTGCTGCCCTTTAGGGCGTTTGGTGATGTTTCCGTTTCAAATGGAGCGCAGAGATGCCTTGAACCGGGTCTACGCAACACGGACCAGACCTCTTTTCCGCGGCTAAGCGAAGGCTGGTCCGTTACACCGGCCCCACTCACTTACCTGACCCCGCCCTAACCTGAGCGCGGAGCCCCGGCGGGTCACCGACACCGCCATCAAGACCCGCTGACAGTCCTGGTCCTGGCCACTGACGGGACCTGGGAGCTGATGCACCGGACTAGACCGTTTAGTCCAGCTGGTCGGAAGAACACTGACAGGTCAGGTCACATTCACCTGAACAGTACCAGAAACCACTGGGACCTGGATCTGCTCACTGCGGGCAGACTACGGAAGTGTGTTGTGGTTTGTGGGATCACAAAGAGTCTGACTTGCTGTGTCATCACATTTGTACATGTGTAACCAGAACCTTGCTCTGTATCCCGACGGTCAGGCACGGTTCTCTAAAGTTGAACAGTTGAGTGTCAGGTCAAAAACAGTGAAGTGGTCAGGTTGAAAACCGTTGAAAGTGGTCCGGTCAAAAACGTTGAAGTGTCAGGTTTTCAAAACGAGTTGGAAGTGTCAGGTCAAAACAGTTGAAGGTCAGGTTGAAAGTGAAGGAGTGTCAAGTGTTGTGATGCCGTTGAAGTGTCAGTGTGAATAGTTGACAGTCAAGTGTCATGTCGACCCGAACGTTGATAGGTGAGTTGTGGAACAGTTTGAAGTGTCAGTTGTAATAGTTAAGTGTCAGGTCGAACAGTTGAAGTGTGAGTGTGAACAGTTGAATTGTCAACGGTTCGAACAGTTGAAAGCTGCAGTCGCTGTGAACATTGAGAGTGTCAGTGTGAACAGTTGAAGTGTCAGTGTGAATAGTTGAAGTGTCAGGGTTCGAATCGAACCGTGAAGTGTGGAGTTGTGAACAGTTGAAGTTGTCAGGTCGAAACCAGTTGAAGGGTGTCAGTGTGAATAGTTGAAGTGTCAGGCGAACAGTTGAAGTGTGCAGTGTGAGACAGTGAAGTGTTTTGTTTGTTGTTGTTTCCGGTCTCAGCAAGCCGAAGAGACCCATGGTTTCCTGGTCTGGGCATGACGCTTGGGCAGCCATGCAGCGGACTACTGCTGGAGCGGGAGGGGAGAGGTTCTGTCGGTGCTGGGTCGGAACCAGAACACGCAACCACCTGCTTCGCCACGCCCTCGGGGGATGTACGGGTACGGAGCAGGGCACCAAACCGATCTGGCCAAGATGCTGAGCCTGCGGACAGAAACTGGCCCGAAGCGGTACGTGATGACAATTCACCATCACTGTTGGTTCCCACCTGACACGAACTGGGGACCTTTAACCGAGAACCGTTTATATGAACGTTCTCTGTTCATATAAACTTTGTCATGTTTTGATTCTAAAATAAAAATCACCATACTGTTATATCTACCTATTACAACTATCTACATCTATCTGTACGTGTTGTGTAAGTACTGTATATCTATCATACATCTAATCTTATGTGACCACACCGTTCCAGGCAATCAGGAGTCAGGGGTTACAGCCATCACTTCCTGTGAGCAGTCTTGGAGACTTAAAAATAAAATTTATTGATTTACAAAATCAAACTCTTGATTAGAAAACAGTTCAACTTCAAATCCAACCAATCTAGCTGACCAGCATCAGCAAGCTCACAGAGCTTCCCATCACTGGGACAATACCAATGGGGTGGGGCTGGTTGGAGGCCCCGTCCCGTGATGTTGGTTGATGACATTCATGAAGTTGGTTGGCCTGACAGAAACCGGAGGGTAAAAACAAGCTCACAGTCCAAGGTGTTATTACGTTTACACTCTTTATGCTGAGTGACCGCATTTAATTGGGACTGTTGACTCTGTTAACCTGCACCACAAACACACTGGAACTATGTACTGACCTTCATCGCAGTGGTTAAATGTAAATTACGTACATTAAAACGTTTGTATCACTCCAGTTTTATTGATTCGATCACAGGAATTAAATTATTTACGAACAGGCGTGTTTCATCAGAACCAATCCACCGTCATCAGAAACCGATCCACGTCATCAGAACATCCACGTCTTCAGTTGAGTCTTTTCAATTAGTCTTTAGCACTTTCGTCCCAACGTTTTGTGAGGGAGTTTGTGTCGTGTGGCGGTTCCATGACTGTCCACAGCTGCTGCTTCAAGGGACATTCAGGGACCTTCTGTTCACTCCATGTTCTTGTTTCTTCAGCCAATCAGCTGTTCATCCTGCTCCGCTCGCCTCTGGAGGAAATCCCACCTGCTGACATCACTTCCTGTGGAGACCAAAATCTTCAGGTTTATTTTATTCACCACAAGTCGTCAGGTCCGTCACGGGTCGTCAGGTCCGTCACCAGTCGTTTCAGGTCCGTTCACGGGTCGTCAAGGTCCGTCACTGGGTCGTCAGGTTCCGTCCCCAGTCGTCAGGTCCGTCACGGGGTCGTTCAGGTCCGTCACCAGTCGTCAGGTCTCGTCACGGGTCGTCAGGACCGTCCCAGTCGTCAGGACATTCAGAGGTTCTTGTGTTTGTTGAGCTGTGAAGGTGTTGGCTTATTGGACCTGATCGATTCTCTTCACCTGAACCCTTTTCAGTCTGCTCAGACAGGACAGGTGAGTCAGCCTCAGGCTTTCTGAAGGTCTGCTGACAGATGCTTGTTTCGTAACAGATATGGCTCCTGTGAAACAAAGTGAAAATCAATGTGAATCTCGTCATCAAAAGGCTCGTCAGTAATTCTGACGGCCGTCGTTTACCTGGAGAGGTTCGAGGTTGATCCTGCTGAGAGCCGCCAGAGAACGCCACGAGAACGGACGTTAACCCAGAGCCCTGAACGCAGCATTCGACCCGTTCAATGACCACCGAATAAATGAACTATGGGGAGAAAGAAGTAACATACAAACTACTCCCACTGTGTGTGTGTGTGTGTGTATATTTGTGTGTGTGGCGTGTGTGTACTGTGTGTGTGCTGTGTGTGTTACTGGCGTTGTAGAAAGTTGGCCCCCTTCCGTACAGCAATGTAAAACAAAAAGAGACGAGGCAATGCGGACGTTTAAGGCTCCTCCTCCTGTCTGCTGATTATTGGAACAGGTAGACACCTTTACATGCCATGCCCCTGGAGGTGGGAGTCCTGAAAAGCGACACCGCTTGTTTGTGTGTGTGTCTTACTGAGGTCCACGCCGTACTTGGCCCCGCCCCCTTCCTTTGGGACCCACCCCCTGCTTCGAACGTGCTGATTAGGCTGCATTATGAGCTGACGAAGTCAGGCCGCAGGACCCGGAAACCTTCTCACACGCTGGACGATTGACAAGGCTCCGACACTCACAGGAGAGGACCTGGATGCGGTCCATCTTTAGTTTTATACAAAACCGGAGGTGGAAATTGACATGGGCAGACAGACAGGTACCTGGTTTTGGTAGATAGACGGCAGCCCAGACTGTTAGACCAGGAAGAAGGCCTGCAGGACAGACAGACAGCTGTTGAATTTGCAGTGAAACGAGGCCACGCCCCTACCTGCTGTCCAGGTACAGGTTGTTTTACAGAATGACCTCTGATGACCTCACTTCCTTACAGTAGCAGCTGAGGCTCATGGGTAAACATAGTGTGTGTGTTACCTCTCCAACTTGAGTTGGGCAGGTACCTCTATTGCAAGAGACCGGAGTCCGCCGGGACCTCCCGGGACTTGCTGGGCACGTTTGAGACCACCAGGACAAAACCCGGACCAGGAGCCAAAGGCATCAGGATCTGGCACCAGATTCAGAGTCAGACCCGATTCTGGGCTGGCGTCACGAGGTCTTGTTCTGAGCTGGGCTCCGATCGGATCAGAATCATGGTCTGGATCCAAGGTCCAACCCCTGGAATCACAAAACAGTTTCCGGGCGATGTGGACTAACTCTGGACCTGGTTTTTTTAACCTGACGTGGGCCTAACTCTGGACTGGTCTAAACACGATGGGACTAACTCTGACTGATTTAACCTGGACATGACTAACTCTGACCTGGTTCTAAAACCACGATGTCGAATAACTCTGACCTGGTTTAACCTGACGGTGGACTAACTCTGCCTGGTCTAAACGATGTGGACTAACTCTGACTGATTTTAACCTGACATGGGGACTAACACTGAACCTGGGTCTAACACAATGTGGGACTAAATCTGAACCGGGTTAACCTGACGTGGACTAAACTCTGACCTGGTCTAACACGATTGTGGCCTAACTCTGACCTGATTTAACCTGCCGTGGACTAAACGTCTGAACCTGATTAACCTGACGTGGACTTAACGCTGACCTTGGTTTAACACGATTGTGGATAACTCTGACCGGGTCTAACCACAATGTGGATCATCTGACCTGGTAACACGATGTGGGACTAACTCTGACCTGGCCTAACCCAATGTGGACAACTCTGACCTGGGTTTCAAACCTGCCGTGGACTAACGCTGGAACCTGGTCTTCTAACCCAATGTGGACTAACTCTGACCTGGTTTAACCTGACGTGGATTATCTCCACTCTACCTGCCAGCTCCTCTTGGTCCTCTGTCTCCAACCTCCGACCCGGCCTTCAACCCTCTTTGTGGCTCCTCCGTCTTGTCTGGCTCCTCCCCGCCCTCCTTCCAAAACACTATCTCCTAACATCCTCATTTCCATGTCTGAGACAGTCTGCAGCATGGGTTTGATTGACAGTGGTCTTCCTCCAATCCCTGAGCAGAAAAAGAGCTGACTCCGCCCACCTGAGCAGCTCATCCCTACCTGGAGGAGGAAAAGGATGTAATTTCCTGGGTGAACAGGACAGGCTGTGGATTTCATAGCGTTGAACGGGCGACAGGATGTGATGTCATGGTGGTGTGAACAGGACAGGATGTTATGTCATAGCCGTGAACAGACAGGCTTGATGTCCATGGTGTGAACGGGAACCGGATTGTGATGTCATAGCGTGGAACAGGACAGGATGTGCTGTATGGTGTGAACAGACAGGATGTGATGTCATAGCGTGAACCGACAGGCTGTGCTGTCATGGTGTGAAACAGACAGGATGTGAGTCATAGCGTGAACAGGACAGGATGTGCTGTCATTCGCGTTGAAACAGAACAGGATGCCGATGTCATGGGATGAATACAGGGCACCAGGATGTTGCTGTCATTAAGCGTGACACGACAGGGATTGTGATGTCATGCAAAGTGAACAGACAGGGTGTGATGTCATAGCGTGAACAGACAGGATGTGATGTCATAGCGTGAACAGACAGGATGTGATGTCATGGATTGAACAGACAAGATGTGATGTCATAGCGTGAACAGACAGGATGTGATGTCATGGCATGAACAGACAGGATGTGATGTCATGGTGTGAACAGACAGGGTGTGATGTCATAGCGTGAACAGACAGGATGTGATGTCATAGCATGAACAGACAGGATGTGATGTCATGGATTGAACAGACAGGATGTGATGTCATAGCGTGAACAGACAGGATGTGATGTCATGGCATGAACAGACAGGATGTGATGTCATAGCGTGAACAGACAGGGTGTGATGTCACTGACCTGTACTTGGAGATGACGGGCAGAAACAAACCTTGGTGTTCTGTAACAGACACAGAGATCAGCTGACTCGAGTGAGCAGCATTGATTGGACCAGTGGATCAATAATGATGATGTCATGATGTGGGTGTAAACTCACGCTCCCATTGGACAGAGATGCTGTGGTCCGGTCTGGCTCTGGACAGGATGCCTTTCCCGAAATAACCCTGAAACAAGAAAACAGCTGTTCAGCCTAAGAGACCAAACCCAGGGCAACAAAACACGATGTGGACTAACTCTGACCTGGTCTAACATGTAGATTAACTCTGACCTGGACTAACTCTGACCTGGACTAACTCTGACCTGGTCTAACATGTGGATTAACTCTGACCTGGACTAACTCTGACCTGGTCTAACTCTGACCTGGTCTAACTCTGACCTGGTCTAACTCTGACCTGGTCTAACTCTGACCTGGTCTAACTCTGACCTGGTCTAACTCTGACCTGGTCTAACATGATGTGGACTAACTCTGACCTGATCTAACTCTGACCTGGACTAACTCTGACCTGATCTAACTCTGACCTGGACTAACTCTGACCTGATCTAACTCTGACCTGGTCTAACTCTGACCTGGTTGTGGATGTTCTGGATGTGGTCCGGATGACAGACTAGCACGTGTTGGTTGATGAGCTGCGCCCTGAAGTGGCTCCTCTCCTCCGGGCTGCGGCTCACCGGCAGCGGGGCTTGGTACTCCTCATGTACCCGGGTTCGTCTCCGGGGTGGCCGAAACTCCGCCTGCATGCTGTTCGGATCGGCTCGGACCGGCTCCGGCCCGTCAGAGTCTCTTCTGGATCCGAACTGTTGAAGTCTCTGCTAACAGTTAGCCTGTTAGCTTCATTCATCCACACATCTGGTCGGATTTGTTTTGGGTGTCGGACGCGGTGTCACCAAATCTGTGTCCGGCCGGAAGCTGCGCTGTCAACTGTAGATCCGCAGTGTGTTGAACACATGAACACACACACACACACACACACACACACACACACACACACTCTGATCGTTGTGTGAACATGAACACACACACACTGATGATATATAAGCACATATGCACATATATAAGCACATATATAAGCACATATGCACATATATAAGCACATATATAAGCACATATACACATATATAAGCACATATATAAGCACACATACACATATATTAGCACATATATAAGCACATATACACATATATAAGCACATATATAAGCACATATACACATATATAAGCACATATATAAGCACAAATACACATATATTAGCACATATATAAGCACATATACACATATATAAGCACATATATAAGCACACATACACATATATAAGCACATATACACATATATAAGCACATATACACACATATAAGCACATATATGAGCACATATACACATATATAAGCACATATATTAGCACATATACACATATATAAGCACATACAGTATATTAGCACATATACACATATATAAGCACATATATAAGCACATATGCACATATATAAGCACACATACACATATATAAGCACATATATAAGCACATGTGCACATATATAAGCACATATATAAGCACATATGCACATATATAAACACATATATAAGCACATATACACATATATAAGCACACATACACATATATAAGCACATATATATAAGCACATATGCACATATATAAGCACACATACACATATATAAGCACATATACACATATATAAGCACACATACACATATATAAGCACATATATAAGCACATATGCACATATATAAGCACATATA